>NW_024869195.1:0-31576 GCF_013358625.1 Macadamia integrifolia
TTTAGTGTTAGGAGTTTGGCGTTTAGGGCCTAGGGTTTTGGGTTTCGGGTTTCGGGTTTCGAGTTTATACTTAAGGGTTTTGGCTTTAGGATTCAGGCATTAGGGCATTGGATTTAGTGTTTAGGGTTCAGGGTTTGGGGTATAAGGTTTTGGGTTTAGGGTTTAGGGTTTAGCGTTTAGGGTTTAGGGTTTAAGGTTAGGATTTTGGGTGTAGGTTTTGTGGTTTAGGGTTTAGAGTTTAAGAAAATGATTTAGCATTCAGGTTTTATGGTTTAGGGTTTAGGGTTTTGGGTTACAGGCTTCAAGTTTTGGTTTTAAGGTTGAGGGTTTAAGAATTAGGGTTTTGGGTTACGGGTTTAGTGTTTAGAGTTTAGGGTTTTGGATTTAGGGTTTTGGGTTTAGGGTTAGAGTTTACAGTTTACGGTTTAGGGTTTAGGTTTTTGGGTTTGGGGTTTAGGGTTTAGGGTTTATTTGTTTAGATTTTAGGGTTAAGGATTGAGGGTATAGGGTTTAGTGTTTAGGGTTTGGGGTTTTGGGTTTTGGGATGTAGGGTACAGGGTTTAGGGTTTATGGTTTAGGTTTTAAGGTTTAGGGTTCAGGGTTTAAGTTTTAGGGTTTAGTGTTTACGGATTTGGGTCTACGAATTAGGGTTTAGGGTTTAGGGTTTAGGATTTAGCATTTTGTGTTTACGGTTTTGGGTCTACGATTTTGGGTTTAGGCTTTAGGGTTTAGGGTTTAGGGTTTAGGGTTTAGGGTATAAGGTTTTGGGTTTAGTGTTTACTGTTTTTGGTCTACGATTTAGGCTTTATGGATTAGAGTTTAGGTTTTGGGACTTAGAGTTCGATGTTTGGCGTTTAGGGTTTTGGTTTTAGGGTTTAGGGTTTACAGCTTAGGGATTGGGGTTTAGGGTATAGGGAATGGGGTGTAGGGGTTAGGGTTTACGTTTTAGGGCTCGGGGCTTATGGTTTTTGGTTAATTGTTTATGGTTTAGGGTTTAATGTTTTGGATTTAGGGTATAGCGAATTAGGTTTAGGGATTAGAGTTTAGGGTTTGGGGTTTATTGTTTGGGGATTAGGCTTTATGGTTTTCTGCTTATGCTTCATGAATTTCGTTTAATGATTTAGGGTTTAGGGTTTTGGGTTTAGTGTTTTGGTTTTAGGTTTTTTGATTTGGGGTTTCGGGTTTAAATTTTCAGTTTAGTGTTAAGGGTTTAAGGTTTTGGTTTTACGATTAGTCTTTAGTGTTTTGAATTTATGGTTTAGGGTTTTGGGTTTATGGTTTTAGGTTAAGGGTCTACGTTTAGGGTTTGGTTTTTATTGTTTAGGGTTTAGGGTTTGAGGATTAGGTTTTTCGGGTTTATGGATTTAGTTTTAGTGTGTTTAGGTTTAGGGCTTTAGATTTAGGGTTTAGGGTTTAGTGTTTTAGGGTTTAGGATTTAGGTTTTTGGGATTAGAATTTTGGGTTTAGATTTTTGTGATCAGGGTTTTTGGTTTATGGTTTAGGCTTTAGTGTATAAGGAGTAGGGTTTATGGTTTAGGGTGGTTGGTTTTCGGGTTTGGGGTTTAGGCTTTAGGTATTTTTTTATTAGGTTTAGGCTTTTGGTTTTACGGATTAGGGTCTAGGGTTTTTGGCTTAGTGTTTTGGGTTTAGTGTTTTTTGTTTGGGGTTTAAGTTTTAGAGTTTAGCTATTAGGGTTTACGGTTTTGGGTTTGGGGTTTGGGGCTTGGGGCTTAGGGTTTTGGGTTTAGGGTTTAGGGTTTAGGGTTCGGGGTTTCGGGTTTTGGGTTTTGGATTTTGTGTATAGGGCTTTAGGGTTTAGGGTTTAGGGTATAAGCTTTTGAGTTTAGGGTTTAGGGTTTAGTGTTTTGAGTTTAGGGTTTTGGGTTAAGGGTTTAGTGTTTAGAGTTTATGGTTTTGGGTTTAGGGTTTTGGGTTTAGGGTTAGAGTTTAAAGTTAACGGTTTAGGGTTTAGGTTTTTGGGTTTGGGGTTTAGGGTTTAGGGTTTATTTGTTTAGAGTTTAGGGTTAAGGATTGAGGGGGTAGGGTTTAGTGTTTAGGGTTTGGGGTTTTGGGTTTTGGGATTTAGGGTATAGGGTGTAGGGTTTATGGTTTAGGTTTTAAGGTCTAGGGTTCAGGGTTTAAGTTTTAGGGTTTAGTGTTTACGGATTTGGGTCTACGATTTAGGGTTTAGGGTTTACGGTTTAGCATTTTGTGTTTACGGTTTTGGGTCTACGATTTAGGGTTTACAGTTTAGGGCTTAGGGTTTAGGGTGTAAGGTTTTGGGTTTAGTGTTTACTGTTTTTGGTCTACGATTTAGGGCTTATGGATTAGAGTTTAGGTTTTGGGACTTAGAGTTCGGTGTTTAGCGTTTAGGATTTTGGTTTTAGGGTTTAGGGTTTACAGCTTAGGGATTGGGGTTTAGGGTTTGGGGAATGGGGTGTAGGGGTTAGAGTTTACGTTTTAGGGCTAGGGGCTAATGGTTTTTGGTTAATTGTTTATGGTTTAGGGCTTAATGTTTTGGGTTTAGGGTATAGCGAATTAGGTTTAGGGATTAGAGTTTAGGGTTTGGGGTTTATTGTTTGGGGATTAGGCTTTGTGGTTTTCTCCTTATGGTTCATGAATTTCGTTCAACAATTTAGGGTTTAGGGTTTTGGGTTTAGTGTTTTGGTCTTAGGTTTTCTGATTTGGGGTTTCGGGTTTAAATTTTGGGTTTAGTGTTAAGGGTTTAAGGTTTTGGTTTTACGATTAGACTTTAGTGTTTTGAATTTAAGGTTTAGGGTTTTGGGTTTATGGTTTTAAGTTAAGGGTCTACGTTTAAGGTTTGGTTTTTATTGTTTAGGGTTTAGGGTTTGAGGATTAGGTTTTTTGGGTTTTTGGATTTTGTTTTAGTGTGTTTAGGTTTAGGGCTTTAGATTTAGGGTTTAGGGATTAGTGTTTTAGGGTTTAGGATTTAGGTTTTTGGGATTAGAATTTTGGGTTTAGATTTTTGGGATTAGGGTTTTTGGTTTATGGTTTAGGCTTTAGTGTATAAGGAGTAGGGTTTATGGTTTAGGGTTTTTGGTTTTCGGGTTTGGGGTTTAGGCTTTAGGTATTTTTTTATTGGGTTTAGGATTTTGGTTTTACGGATTAGGGTCTAGGGTTTTGGTTTAGTGTTTTGGGTTTAGTGTTTTTTTTTGGGGTTTAAGTTTCAGAGTTTAGCTATTAGGGTTTACGGTTTTGGGTTTGGGGTTTGGGGTTTGGGGCTTGGGGCTTGGGGCTTAGGGTTTTGGCTTTAGGGTTCAGGGTTTGAGATTTAGGGTTTAGGGCTTAGCATAAAGGGCTTTACGGTTTAGGGCTTACGTTAGGGGTTTAAGGTTTTGGTTTTAGGGTTTGAGGGTTTAGGGTTTAGGGTTTAAGGTTTTAGGTTTAGGGTTTCGGGCTTAGGATTTAGTGTTTGGGGTTCAGGGCTTAGGGTATAAGCTTTAGACATTAAGGTTTAGGGTTATGGGTTTAGAGTTTAGTGTTAGGAGTTTGCCGTTTAGGGCCTAGGTTTTGGGTTTCGGGTTTCGAGTTTAGATTTAAGGGTTTTGGCTTTAGGATTCAGGCATTAGGGTTTGGGGTATAAGGTTTTGGGTTTAGGGTTTAGGGTTTAGGGTTTAGGGTTTAGGGTTTAGGGTTAGGATTTTGGCTGTAGGTTTTGTGGTTTAGGCTTTAGGGTTTAAGAAAATGGTTTAGCATTAAGGTTTTATGGTTTAGGGTTTAGGGTTTTGGGTTTCAGGATTCAAGTTTTGGGTTTAAGGTTGAGGGTTTAAGGTTTAGGGTTTCGGGTTAAGGGTTTAGTGTTTAGAGTTTAGGGTTTTGGGTTTAGGGTTAGAGTTTACTGTTTACGGTTTGTGGTTTAGGTTTTTTGGTTTGGGGTTTAGGGTTTAGGGTTTATTTGTTTAGAGTTTAGGGTTAAGGATTGAGGGTATAGGGTTTAGTGTTTAGGGTTGGGGGTTTTGGGTTTTGGGGTTTAGGTTATAGGGTGTAGGGTTTATGGTTTAGGTTTTAAGGTCTAGGGTTCAGGGTTTAAGTTTTAGGGTTTAGTGTTTACAGATTTGGGTCTACGATTTAGGGTTTAGGGTTTAGGGTTTAGCATTTTGTGTTTACGGTTTTGGGTCTACGATTTAGGGTTTAGGGTTTAGAGTTTAGGGTTTAGGGTGTAAGGTTTTGGGTTTAGTGTTTACTGTTTTTGGTCTGCGATTTAGGGCTTATGGATTAGAGTTTAGGTTTTGGGACCTAGAGTTCGGTGTTTAGCGTTTAGGATTTTGGTTTTAGGGTTTAGGGTTTACAGCTTAGGGATTGGGGTTTAGGGTTTAGGGAATGGGGTGTAGGGGTTAGCGTTTACGTTTTAGGGCTAGGGGTTAATGGTTTTTGGTTAATTGTTTATGGTTTAGGGCTTAATGTTTTGGGTTTAGGGTATAGCGAATTAGGTTTAGGGATTAGAGCTTAGGGTTTGGGGTTTATTGTTTGGGGATTAGGCTTTGTGGTTTTCTGTTTATGCTTCATGAATTTGGTTTAACAATTTAGGGTTTAGGGTTTTGGGTTTAGTGTTTTGGTTTTAGCTTTTTTGATTTGTGGTTTCGGGTTTAAATTTTGGGTTTAGTGTTAAGGGTTTTAGGTTTTGGTTTTACGATTAGACTTTAGTGTTTTGAATTTAAGGTTTAGGGTTTTAGGTTTATGGTATTAGGTTAAGGGTCTACGTTTACGGTTTGGTTTTTATTGTTTAGGGTTTAGGGTTTGTGGATTAGGTTTTTCGGGTTTTTGGATTTTGTTTTAGTGTGTTTAGGTTTAGGGCTTTAGATTTAGGGTTTAGGGTTTAGTGTTTTAGGGTTTAGGATTTAGGTTTTTGGGATTAGAATTTTGGGTTCAGATTTTTGGAATTAGGGTTTTTGGTTTATGGTTTAGGCTTTAGTGTATAAGGAGTAGGGTTTATGGTTTAGGGTTTTTGGTTTTCGGGTTTGGGGTTTAGGCTTTAGGTATTTTTTTATTGGGTTTAGGCTTTTGGTTTTACGGATTAGGGTCTAGGGTTATTGGTTTAGTGTTTTGGGTTTAGTGTTTTTTTTTTGGGGTTTAAGTTTTAGAGTTTAGCGATTAGGGTTTACGGTTTTGGGTTTGGGGTTTGGGGTTTGGGGCTTAGGGTTTTGGTTTTAGGGTTTAGGGTTTAGGGTTTACGTTAGGGGTTTAAGGTTTAGGTTTTAGGGTTTTAGGGTTTAGGGTTTAAGGTTTTAGGTTCCGGGTTACGGGCTTAGGACTTAGGGTTTGGGGTTCAGGGCTTAGGGTATAAGCTTTAGAGATTAGGGTTTAGGGTTATGGGTTTAGGGTTTAGCATTTAGTGTTAGGAGTTTGGCGGTTAGGGCTTAGGATTTTGGGTTTCCGGTTTCGAGTTTAGGGTTAAGGGTTTTGGGTTTAGGATTCAGGCATTAGGGCTTTGGATTTAGTGTTTAGGGTTCAGGGTTTGGGGTATAAGGTTTTGGGTTTAGGGTTTACGGTTTAGGTTTTAGGGTTTAGGGTTAGGATTTTGGGTGTAGGTTTTGTGGTTTGTGGTTTAGGGTTTTGGAAAATGGTTTAGCATTCAGGTTTTATGGTTTAGGGTTTAGGGTTTTGGGTTTCAGGTTTCAGGTTTTGGGTTTTGGGTTTTCGGTTTAGGGTTGAGGGTTTATGGTTTAGGGTTTTGGGTTAAGGGTTTAGTGTTTAGAGTTTTGGGTTTTGGGTTTAGGGTTTAGGGTTTAGAGTTTACGCTTTACGGCTTAGGGTTTAGGGTTTTGGGCTGAGGGTTTGGATTTAGGGTTTGGAGTTTATTTGTTTAGAATTTAGGGTTTAGCATTGAGGTTATAGGGTTTAGGGTTTAGGGTTTAGGGTTTTGGGTTTTGGTATTTAGGGTATAGGGTGTGGGGTTTAGGGTTTAGGTTTTATTGTCTAGGGTTTAGGGTTTAAGTTTTTTGGCTTTTGGGTTTGGGGATTTGGGTCCACGATTTAGGGTTTAGGGTTTAGGGTTTTGGGTTTATGGTTTAGCATTTTGTGTTTACGGCTTTGGGTCTACGATTTAGGGTTTAGGGTTTAGGGTTTAGGGTTTAGGGTTTTGGGTTTAGTGTTTACGGTGTTTGGTCTACCATTTAGCGTATATGGTTTAGGGTTTAGGTTTTGGGACTTAGAGTTCGGTGTTTAGAATTAATGGTTTTGGTTTTAGGGTTTAGGGTTTACAGCTTACGGATTGGGGTTTAGGGTTTAGGGTTTAGGGTTTAGGGTTTAGGGAATGGAGTGTAGGGTTTAGGGTTTACGTTTTAGGGCTTGGGGTTTAGGGTTTATGGTTTATGATTTATGGTTTATGGTTTATGGTTTATGGTTTATGGTTTATGGTTTATGGTTTAGGGTTTAGGGTTTAATGTTTTAGGTATAGGGTAGAGCAATTAGGGTTTTGGGATTAGAGTTTAGGGTTTGGGGTTTAATGTTTGGGGATTAGGCTTTATGGTTCTCTACATATGCTTCATGAATTTGGTTTAACGATTTAGGGTTTAGGGTTTTGGGTTTAGTGTTTTGGTTTTAGGTTTTTGAATTTAGGGTTTCGGGTTTAAGTTTTGGGTTTAGGGTTAAGAATTTAAGGTTTTTGTTTTACTATTAGACTTTAGTGTTTTGAATTTAAGGTTTAGGGTTTTGGGTTTAAGGTTTTAGGTTAAGGGCCTACGTTTAGGATTTGGTTTTTATTGTTTAGGGATTAGGGTTTGAGGATTGGGATTTTTGGGTTTATGGATTTTGTTTTAGTGTTTTTAGGTTTAGAGCTTCGGATTTAGGGTTTAGGTTTTAGTGTATTAGGGTTTAGGGTTTAGGTTTTTGGGATTAGAATTTAGGGTTTAGGTTTTTGGGATTAGGATTTATGGTTTATGGTTTGGGCTTTAGTGTATAAGTATTAAGGTTTATGGTTTAGGGTTTAGGATTTTTGGTTTAGGGTTTTGGTTTTTCAGGTTTGGGGTTTAGGCTTTAGGTATTTTTTTATAGGGTTTAGGGTTTTGTGTGTACGGATTCGGGTTTAGGGTTTTTGGTTTAGTGTTTTTGGCTTAGTGTTTTTGCTTTGGGGTTTAGGTTTAGGGCTTGGGGCTTGGGGTTTGGGGTTTGGGGTTTGGGGCTTGGGGCTTTGTGTTTTGGGTTTAGGGTTCAGGGTTCGGGGTTTTGGGTTTAGGGTTTAGCGTATAGGGCTTTAGGTTTTAGGGTTTACGTTAGGGGTTTAATGTTTAGGTTTTAGGGTTTTAGGGTTTAGGGTTTAAGGTTTTAGGTTTAGGGTTTCGGGCTTAGGATTTAAGGTTTGGGGTTCAGGGCTTCGGGTATAAGCTTTAGACATTAAGGTTTAGGGTTATGGGTTTAGGGTTTAGGGTTTAGTGTTAGGAGTTTGGCGTTTAGGGCTTAGGGTTTTTGGTTTCGGGTTTCGGGTTTCAAGTTTCGAGTTTAGAGTTAAGGGTTTTAGGTTTAGGATTCAGGAATTAGGGCATTGGATTTAGTGTTTAGGGTTCAGGGTTTGGGGTATAAGGTTTTGGGTTTAGGGTTTAGGGTTTAAGAAAATGGTTTAGCATTCAGGTTTCATGGTTTAAAGTTTAGGGTTTTGGGTTTCAGGTTTCAAGTTTTGGGTTTAGGGTTGAGGGTTTAAGGTTTAGGGTTTAGGGTTAAGGGTTTAGTGTTTAGAGTTTTGGATTTTTGGTTTAGGGTTTAGGGTTTTGAGTTTATGGTTTACGGGCTTAGGGTTTAGTGTTTAGGGTTTGGGGTTTGGGGTTTAGGGTTTTGGGTTTTGGGATTTAGGGTATAGGGTGTAGGGTTTATGGTTTAGGTTTTCAGGTCTAGGGTTCAGGGTTTAAGTTTTAGGGTTTAGTGTTTACGGATTTGGGTCTACGATTTAGGGTTTATGGTTTAGGGTTTTGGGTTTAGCATTTTGTGTTTACGGTTTTGGGTCTACGATTTAGGGTTTAGGGTTTGGGGTTTAGGGTTTAAGGTTTGGGTTTAGTGTTTACGATTTTTGGTCTACAATTTAGGGTTTAGGTTTTGGGACTTAGAGTCCGGTGTTTAGCATTTAGGGTGTTGGTTTTAGGGTTTAGGGTTTACAGCTTAGGGATTGGGGTTTTGGGTTTAGGGAATGGGGTGTAGGGTTTAGGGTTTACATTTTAGGGCTTGGGGCTTATGGTTTATGGTTTATGGTTTATGGTTTAGGGTTTAATGTTTTAGGTTTAGGGTATAGCCATTAGGGTTTAGGGATTAGAGTTTAGGGTTTGGGGTTTATTATTTGGGGATTAGGCATTATGGTTTTCTGCTTATGCTTCATGAATTTGGTTTAACGATTTAGGTTTAGGGTTTTGGGTTTATTGTTTTGGTTTTAGCTTTTTGGATTTAGGGTTTCGGGTTTAAGTTTTGGGTTTAGGGTTAAGGGTTTAAGGTTTTGGTTTTACGATTTGACTTTAGTGTTTTGAATTTAAGGTTTAGGGTTTTGGGTTTATGGTTTTAGGTTAAGGGTCTACGTTTAGGGTTTGGTTTTTATTGTTTAGGGTTTAAGGTTTGAGAATTAGGATTTTTGGGTTTATGGATTTTGTTTTAATGTTTTTAGGTTTAGGGCTTGGGATTTAGGGTTTACGGTTTAGTGTTTTAGGGTTTAGGGTTTAGGTTTTTGGGATTAGAATTTTGGGTTTAGGTTTTTGGGATTATGGTTTATGGTTTAGGGTTTTGTTTATAAGGATTAGGGTTTATGGTTTAGGGTTTTTGATTTTCGGGTTTGGGGTTTAGGCTTTAGGTATTTTTTTATTGAGTTTAGGCTTTTGGGTTTACGGATTAGGGTTTAGGGTTTTGGGTTTAGTGTTTTGGGTTTAGTGTTTTTTGTTTGGGGTTTAAGTTTTAGAGGTTAGCTATTAGGGTTTAGGGTTTGGGGTTTGGGGTTTGGGCTTTGGGGCTTGGGGCTTAGGGTTTAGGGTTTTGGGTTTAGGGTTCAGGGTTCGGGGTTTTTGGGTTTGGGCCTTAGAGTATAGGGCTTTAGGGTATAGGACTTACGTTAGGGGTTTAAGGTTTAGGTTTTAGGGTTTTAGGGTTTAGGGTTTAAGGTTTTAAGTTCGGGGTTTCGGGCTTAGGATTTAGGGTTTGGGGTTCCGGGATTAGGGTATAAGCTTTAGACATTAAGGTTTAGGGTTATGGGTTTAGGGTTTAGTGTTAGGAGTTTGGCATTTAGGGCTTAGGGTTTTGGGTTTCGGGTTTCGAGTTTAGGGTTAAGGGTTTTGGGTTTAGGATTCAGGCATTTGGGGTTTTGATTTAGTGTTTAGGGTATAGGGTTTGGGGTATAAGGTTTTGGGTTTAGGGTTTAGGGTTTAGGGTTTAGGGTTTAGGGTTTAGGGTTAGGATTTTTGTGTAGGTTTTGTGGTTTAGGGTTTAGGGTTTAGGGTTTAAGAAAATGGTTTAGCATTCAGGTTTTATGGTTTTGGGTTTCAGGTTTCAGGTTTTGGTTTTGGGTTGAGGGTTTAAGGTTAAGGGTTTTGGGTTAAGGGTTTAGTGTTTAGAGTTTTGGGTTTTGGGTTTTGGGTTTAGGGTTTAGGGATTAGAGTTTACGCTTTACGGCTTCCGGTTTAGGGTTTAGGGTTTAGAGTTTATTTGTTTAGAGTTTAGGGTATAGGGTTTAGGGTTTAGGGTTTAGGGTTTAGGGTTTTGGGTTTTGGGTTTTGGGTTTTGGGATTTAGGGTATAGTGTGTAGGGTTTACGGTTTAGGTTTTACGGTCAGGGTTCAGGGTCTAAGTTTTAGGGTTTAGTGTTTACGGATTTGGGTCTATGATTTAGGGTTTAGGGTTTTGGGTTTTGGGTTTAGGGTTTAGCATTTTATGTTTACGGTTTTGGGTCTACGATTTAGGGTTTAGGGTTTAGGGTTTAAGGTTTAGGGTTTAAGTTTTTGGGATTAGTGTTTACGGTTTTTGGTCTACGATTTAGGGTTTATGGTTTAGGGTTTGGGTTTTGGAACTTAGAGTTCGGTGTTTAGCATTAAGGGTTTTGGTTTTGGGGTTTAGGGTTTACGGCTTAGGGATTGGGGTTTAGGGTTTAGGGTCTAGGGAATGTGGTGTAGGGTTTAGGGTTTATGTTTTAGGGCTTTGGGTTTATGGTTTATGGTTTAGGGTTTAATGTTTTAGGTTTAGGATATAGCAATTAGGGTTTAGGGATTAGAGTTTAGGGTTTGGGGTTTAATGTTTGGGGATTAGGCTTTATAGTTTTCTACATCTGCTTCATGAATTTGGTTTAACGATTTAGGGTTTAGGGTTTAAGGTTTAGTGTTTTCGTTTTAGGTTTTTGGATTTAGGGTCTCAGGTTTAAGTTTTGGGTTTAGCGTTAAGGGTTTAAGGTTTTGGTTTTACTATTAGACTTTAGTGTTTTGAATTTAAGGTTTAGGGTTTTCGGTTTTAGGTTAAGGGTCTACGTTTAGGGTTTGGTTTTTATTGTTTAGGGATTAGGGTTTGAGGATTAGGATTTTTGGCTTTATGGATTTTGTTTTAGTGTTTTTAGGTTTAGGGCTTTTGATTTTGGGTTTAGGGTTTAGTGTTTTAGGGTTTAGGGTTTAGGTTTCTGGGATTAGAATTTAGGGTTTAGGTTTTTGGGATTAGGGTTTATGGTTTATGGTTTAGGCTGTAGTGTATAAGGATTATGGTTTTTCGTTTAGGGTTTAGGGTTTATGGTTTAGGGCTTTTGGTTTTCGGGTTTGGGGTTTAGGCTTTAGGTATTTTTTTATAGGGTTTAGGGTTTTGGGTTTTGGGTTTTCGGATAAGGGTTTAGGATTTTTGGTTTTGTGTTTTCGGTTTAATGTTTTTGGTTCGGGGTTTAAGTTTTAGAGTTTAGCTAATAGGGTTTAGGGCTTGGGGTTTGGGGTTTGGGGTTTGGGGTTTGGGGTTTGGGGTTTGGGGCTTAGGGTTTTGGGTTTAGGGTTCAGGGTTCGGGGTTTTGGGTTTAGGGTTTAGCGTATAGGGCTTTAGGTTTTAGGGTTTACTTTAGGGGTTTATGGTTTAGGTTTTAGGGTTTTAGGGTTCAGGGTTTATGGTTTTAGGTCCAGGGTTTCGAGCTAAGGATTTAGGGTTTGGGGTTCAGGGCTTAGGGTATAAGCTTTAGATATTAAGGTTTAGGGTTATGGGTTTAGGGTTTAGTGTTAGGAGTTTGGCATATAGTGCTTAGGGTTTTGGGTTTCGGGTTTCGGGTTTCGAGTTTAGGGTTAAGGGTTTTGGGTTAAGCATTCAGGCATTAGGTCTTTGGATTTTGTGTTTAGGGTTCAGGGTTTGGGGTATAGGGTTTTGGGTTTAGGGTTTAGGGTATAGGGCATTTGGGCTTCTGGTTTAATGTTAGGGGTTTGGGATTTAAGGTCTAGGGATTAAGGTTTTTTGGTTTGGGGTTTATGGTTCTAGGTGTTAGGGGTTTGGGTTAGGGTTTAGCGTATAAGGCATAGAGTTTTGGCTTTTGGGTTTACAGTTTCGGGATTGGGGATTAGGGTTTAGGGTATTGGGTTTAAGGTTTAGGGTATAAGGTTTATGGTATAGGCTTTAGGGTTTAGGGTTTAGGGTTTAGGGTTAGGAGTTCAGGGTTTAGTCTTAGGATTTTGGTTTTAGGGTTTCAGGGTTTAGGGTTTAGGGTTTAGGGTTTAGGGTTTAGGGCTCAAGGTTTAGGATTTGGGGTTTAGGATTTAGGGTTTGGGGTTTAGGGCTTAGTGTATAGGCTTTAGACTTTAATGTTTAGGGTTGAGGGTTTAGGGGTAAGGGTTTATAATTTCGGGGTTATGGTTTTGAGTTTATGGTTTAGGATTTAGGGTTTAGGGTTTGGAGTTTGGGTTAGGGGTTCAGGATTTGGGGATTTGGGTTTGGATTTAGATTTTAGGTTTTTGGGGTTTAGGGTTTAGGGTTTAGGGTTTCGGGTTTAGGGTTTTTTTTTTTTCTTAAATTGTTAATTTGGATTTAGGGTTTAGGTATTTTGGGTTTAGGGTTTAGGGTTTAAGGTTTATCATTTACGGTTTTGGGCTCATGGTGTAAGGATTAGGGTTTTTGGGATTAGGGTTTTGGATTTAGGGTATAATGTTTTAGGACTTTGGTTTTAGGGCTCAAGGTTTAGTTTTGGGGATTAGAGTTTTTGGGTTTAGGATGTAAGGTTTAGGGTTTAGGATATAACGTATAGTGTTTAAGGTTTTGGGATTAGGGTTTTATGGTTTAGGGTTTAAGGTATTGGGTATAGGGTTTAGGGTTTAGGTTTTGAGGTTTAGGTTTTAGCGTTTAAGGTTTAGGGTTTGGTGTTTAAGTTTTCGGGTTAAGAGATTAGGTTTTAGGGTTTAGGGTTTAGGGCTTAGGGTTTGGGGTTTGGGGTTTTGTGTTGAGCGTTTAGGGTTTTGTGATTAGGTTTTAGGTTGTAGGGTTCAGGGTTTGGGGTTTAGGTATTAGGTTTTAGGGTCTAGGGTATAGAGAGTAGGGTTTAGGGTTTATGGTTTATGGTTTATGGTTTATCGTTTAAGGTTTAAGTTTTAGTGCTTTAGGTTTTGGGTATAGGGATTAGGGCCTATGGATTGGAGTTTAGGGTTTGGGGTTTAGTGTTTGCGGTTTAAACTTCCGGGTTTTGGGTTTAGGGTTTCTAGTTCTGGGATTAGGGTTTATTGTTTGGGGTCTACTCTTTTGGGTTTAGGATTTTGGGTATACTGTTTAAGGTTTAGTGATAAGGGACTTGGATTTAGGGTTTAGGGTTTGGGGTTTGGGATTTAAGTTTTTGGTTTAGGGTTAAGGGTTTAAGGTTTAGGTTTTTAGGTTTACGGTTTAGTTTTTTAAATTTGGGGTTTAGGCATTAGGGTTTAGGGTTTAAGGTTTAGGTTTTAGGGTTTAGGGTTTAGGATTTAGGGTTTAGGGTTTTGGGTTTTGGGTTTTGGTTTATGGTTTAATGTTTTGGGCTTAGGGTTTAAGGATTAGGGTTTTCGGCTCACGGTTTTGGTTTTATGGCTTTTGTGTTTAGGGTTTAGGGTTTCAGTGTATTGGGTATAAGGTATAGAATGTAGGATGTAGGATTTAGGTTTTAGGTTTTAGGGTTTTGCGTTTAGCGTTTAGGGTATATGTTTTAAGGTTTAGGGTTTAGTGTTTTAGGTTTTGAGTTGAGGGTTTTGGGATTTGTGTTTGTGTTTTACGGTTTTGGGATTCGTGTTTTAGGTTTTGAGTTGAGGGTTTATTATTTTGGGTTAATAGTTTAGGCTTTAGAGTTTTGGATTTAGTGTTTTGGGTTTAGGTTACTTGGTTTAGTGTTCAAGATATTGGGTTTAGGGTTTAGGGGTTTTGGTATAGGGCTTGGGGTTTGGGGTTTGGGGTTTTGGGTTTGGGTTTGTGGTTAATGGGTTTGGGTTTAGGGTTTAATGTTTAGAGTTTAAGGTTTAGGGTTTAGGGTTTAGGGTATTGGGTTTAGGTTGTAGGGTTTTTGGCTTAGGGTTTGTGGATTTGTGTTTTCGGGTTTAGGGTTTAGGTTTTATGGTATAGGGTTTAGGGTTTAAAGTTTAGGGCTTAGTATTTATTGTTTACGGTTTAGGGATAAGGGTTTAGGGTTTAGGGTTTAGGGTATGGGGTTCAGGGTTTCGGATTTTCTGGTTTAGGGTTTGGGGCGTAGGGATTAGGGTTGAGTGTTTAGGTTTTACAGTATAGGGTTTAGGGTTTAGGGTTTAGGGTTTCTGGTTAGGGTTTATGTTTAGTGGTTTAGTGTTTAGGGTTAGGGTATAGTTCTTTACGGTTTGGGATTTAGGGTTTATGGTTTGCTGTTTAATGTTTAGGTATTAGGGTTTAGGGTTTAAGGTTTTGTGTTTAGGGCTTAAGCTTTAGTGTTTAGGATTTAGGGTGTAGGGTGTTTGGTTTAGGGTTTAGGGTTTAAGGTTTGGGGTTATGGTTTAAACTTCATATTTTAGGGTTTAGGGTTTAGGGTTTTGGGTTTAGGCTTGTAGGTTTTGGGTTAGGGTTAAGGGTTCAAGGTTTAGGGTTTTTGGTTTAGGGTTTAGTTTTTAGAGTTTAGGGTTTAGTGGTTAGGGTTTTGGGTTTAGGGTTTAGGGTTTAGGGTTTAGGGTTTAGGGTTTAGGGTTTTGGGATGTATAGGGTGTAGGGTTTATTGTTTAGTTTTTAAGGTTTAGGGTTCAGGGTTCATGGTTTAAGGTGTAGGGTTTAATGTTTACGGTTTTGTTTCTAGGATTTATGTTTTCGGTTTTGGGTTTAGTTTTTGGGATTTAGCGTTCGGGGTTTGGCGTTTTGGGTTTTTTGTTTAGTGTTTAGGTTTTAGGGTTTAGGGTTTACGACTTAGGGATTAGGGTGTAGGGTTTAGGGAATGGGGTGTAGGGTTTAGGGTTTAGGTTTTAGGGTTTTGGGTTTATAGTTTATGGTTTATGGTTTAGGGTTTAGGGTATAGTGAGGATTTAGGGATTAGAGTTTAGGGTTTGGGGTTTAATGTTTGGGGTTTAGGCTTTATGGTTTTCTGTTTAGGTTTTATGAATTTGGTTTAATGATTTAGGATTTAGGGTTTTGGGTTTAGTGTTTTAGGTTTAGGTTTTTTGATTTAGTGTTTAAGGTTTAGGTTTAGGGACTAGGGTTTAGGGTTTAGGGTTTAGGGTTTAGGGTTTGGGGTTTAAGTTTTGGGTTTAGGGTTAAGGGTTTAAGGTTTTGGTTTTGCGATTAGGCTTTAGAGTTTTGAATTTAAGGTTTAAGGGTTTGGGTTTAGTGTCTATGTTTATGGTTTAGTTTTTATTGTTTAGGGTTTAGGGTTTTCGGATTAGGGTTTTTGGGTTTTCGGATTTAGTTTTAGTGTTTTTAAGTTTAGGGTTTTGGATTTAGTGTTTAGGGTTTAGAGTTTTAGGGTTTAGGATTTAGGTTTTTGGGTGTAGAATTTAGGGTTTAGGTCTTAGGGATTAGGGATTAGGGTTAGGGTTTATGGTTAGGCTTTAGTGTATAAGGTTTAGGGGTTTTAGTTTAGGGTTTAGGGTTTATGGTTTAGGCTTTTGGGTTTTTGGGTTTGCGGTTTAGGCTTTAGGTTTTTCTTTTTTTTTAGGGTTTTGGGTTCAATGTTTTGGGTTTCGTGTTTTTGGTTTGGGGTTCAAGGTTTAAAGTTTATATATTAAGATTTAGGGTTTGGGGTTTGTGGCCTAGGGCTTAGGGTTTTGGGTTTATGGTTCACAGTTCAGAGTTTTGGATTTAGGGTTTTGCGTATAGGGCTTTAGGGTTTAGGGTTTAGGGTTTAGGTTAGGGGTTTAAGGTTTAGGTTTTAGGGTTTAGGGTCTAAGGTTTTAGGTTTTTGGTTTCGGGTTTAGGATTTAGGGTTTGGGGTTTAGGGTTTAGGGTTTAGTGTTAGGAGTTTGGCGTTTAGGGCTTAGGGTTTTGGATTTCGGGTTTCGAGTTTTGGGTTTTGGATTTCGGCATTAGGGCTTGGGGTTTAGTGTTTAGGGTTCAGAGTTTTGGGTATATGGTTTAGGGTTTAGAGTTTAGGGTTTAGGGTTTAGGGTTTAGGGTTTAGGGTTATGGTTTAGTGCATAGGGCATTTGGGCTTCAGGTTTAAGGTTAGGAGTTTGGGATTTAAGGTCGAGGGTTTAAGGTTTTTTGGTTTTGGGTTTATGGTTCTGGATGTTAGGGTTTTGGGTTAGGGTTTAACGTATATGGCTTAGGGTTTTGTGTTTTGGGTTTCTGTTTAGGGATTGGGGATTTGGGTTTAAGGTTTAAGGTATAGGGTTTAGGATATAGAGTTTTAGGCTTAGGGTATAAGGTCCAGGATATAGAGTTTAGCGTATAGGGTTTAGGGTTTAGGGTCCTGGGTTAGGGGTTCAGGGTTTCGGATTTGGGTTTAGGTTTTGGACTTGGGTTTAGGTTTTAGGGTTTCAGGGTTTAAGGTTTAGGGTTTAGGGTTTTGGGTTCAGGGTTTCGGGTATCGGGTTTTGGATTTAGGACTTGGGGTTTAGTGCTTAGAGTATAGGCTTTAGACTTTAAGGTTTATGGTTGTGGGTTTAGGGGTTAGGGTTTACAGTTTCGGGTTTTTGAGGTTTAGGGTTTAGGGTTTGGAGTTTCAGTTTGGGGTTCAGGGTGTCGGGATTTACATTTAGATTTTAGGGTTTTGGGGTTTGGGTTTAGGGTTTGGGGTTAGGGTTTTGGGGTTTAGGGTTTAGGGTTTACGGTTTTTTTTTTTTTTTTATATAGTTATTTGGATTTAGGGTTTAGGTTTTTTGGGTTTTGTGTTTAAGGTTTATCGTTTACGGTTTTGGGCTCATGGTGTAAGGATTAGGGTTTTTAGAATTGGGGCTTTGGGTTTAAGGTAAAAGGTTTTAGGACTTTGCTTTTAGGGCTCAGGGTTTAGTTTTAGCGATTAAGGTTTTTGGGTTAGGGTTTAGGATGTAGGGATTAGGGTTTAGATTTTAGTATTTAGGGTTTAGGATAAAAGGTTTTGTGTCTAGGGTTTTGGGATTTGGGTTTTAAGGTTTAGGGTTTAAGGTATAGAGTATAGGGTTTAGCATTTAGGTTTTAAGGTTTAGGTTTTTTGGTTTAAGGTTTAGGGTTTAGTGTTTATGTTTTAGGGTTTAGAGATTAGATTTTTAGGGCTTAGGTTTTGGGGTTTGGGGTTTTGTGTTGAGCGATTAGGGTTTTGTGATTTGGATTTAGGTTTCAGGTTTAGGGTTGTGGTTTAGGTATTAGGGTTTAGGGTTTAGGGTTTAGGATATAGAGTGTAGGGTTTAGGGTTTTGGGTATATCCTAAACCATAAACACTAGACACGAAACCATAATCCCTAAAGCGTAAACACTAAACCATTAACCCTAGGCCCGAAACCCTAAACCCGAAACCCTAAACACTATACGCTAAAACCCTAATCCCTAAACCCTAGACCGTAAACCCTAACCCCTAAACCCTAAACACAAAACCATAAGGCCTAAACCCCAAAGCCTAAACCCTAAACCCTAAACCGTAAACCCTAAACCGTTATCCCTAAACTTAAAACCTTAAATCTAAACCCTAAACCCTAAACCTCAAAACCTAAACCCTAAACCCTACACCCATTAGCCTAAACCCTAAACCATTAATGCTAAACCCTAAAGCTTAAAACCTAAACCCTAAACCCTAAACCCTAAACCCTACACCCTATACCCTAAAAACTAAACTCCAAAACCCTGAACACTATACCCTAAACTATAAACCCTAAAACCAAAATCCTAAAATCTACAAGCTAAACCCTAAACCCAAAACTATAACCCTTAAAACCTAAACCCTAAACCCTAAACCCTAAACCCTAAACCCTAAACACTATTACCTTAACCCTAAAGCCTAAACCCAAAATCCTAATCCCTAAACCCTAAACAATAAATTTCAAAACCAAAACCCTAAACCCTACATCCTTTACCCTAAACCCTAACCTAGTCCCTAAACCCTAAACCGTAAATCTCAAATGCTAAACCCTAAACCTTAAAACCTACACCCTAAACCCCACACCCTATACCTCAAAAGCTGAACTTTAAAACCCGATTCACTAAACCCTAAACTCTAAAACCTAAACACTGAACCCTAAAAGCAAAATCGGAAAACCTACACGGCTAAACCCTAAACCCAAAAACCATAACCCTTAAAACATAAACCCATAACCAAAAACCCTAAACCCTAAACCCAAAATCCTAATCCCTAAACCCTAAACTCTAAACCCGAAAGCTTATACCCCAAAACCTAAACCCTAAATGCTAAACCCAAAACCATAAACCCTAAATCCTAAACCCACAATCCTTATTCCTAAACCTTGAACCCTAAACCCAAAACCCTAAGCCCTAAACCGTAAAACCCAAATTCTAAGCCCTAAACACTAAACCCCAAACCCTAGACCTTAAACCCTATAAACCCTATACCCAAGACCCTAAACCCTAAACCCTAAAGCCAAAACCCAGAAACCTAAACCCTAATACCTAAACATTAAACACCTAACTCGAAACCCTAAAGCCTAAAGAAATATTCCTAAGCCTATACCCTAAACCACAAACCCTAAACCCTAAATCCCAAAATATAATAACTAGACACTGAAACCTAAACCATTAACCCTAAACCCTCAACCCTAATCCCTACAACCCAAACACTAATCACTAAAACCCTACGCCCAAAACCCTTATCCCTAAAACCTAAACCCCTAACCCTAAAACCTAAACCGTGAAGACCCATACCCTAAAACCTAAACCCAAAACACAAAACCCAAAACCTTAAACCACAAACTGTTAACCCTAAACCCTAAACCATAAACCTTAATCCCTACAACCTAAATCATAAACCCTAAACACGAAATCCAAATACCTAAAACCCTAAACCCTAAACCCTAAACCCTAAACCCTAAACCCTAAACCCTAAACCCTAAACCCTAAACCCTAAACCCTAAACCCTAAACCCTAATCCTTAAACCCTAAACCCAAAAGCATAAACACCAAACTGTAAACCCCAAACCATAAACCCATAACCCTAAAACCTAATCCCTAAACCATAAACCGTAAACACTAAACATAAAACCCTAACCCCTAAAACCTAAACCCTAAACCCTAAACCCTAAATCCTAAACCCTAAAACCCTAATCCCTAGACCCTAAACCATAAACCCTAACCACCAAACCCTAAACACAAAACCCTAAAGCCTAAACCCCAAACCCTAAAATCTAAACCGTAAACCCTAATCCCTTAACCCTAATCTTAAAACCTTTAAAACTAAACCTTAAACCCTAAACCTTAAAACCTAAACCCTAAACCCCAAAACTTAAACGCTAAACCATAAACCTTAAAACCTAAACCATAGACCCTACACACTATACCCTAAAAACTAAACTCCAAAATCCTAGTCACTAAACCCAAATCACTAAACACTAAGCCATAAGCCCTAAAACCAAAATCCTAAAATCTGCACGCTAAACCCTAAATCCAAAAACCTTAACCCATAAAACTTAAACCCTAAATCTTGAACCCTAAATCCTAAACCTAAACCCTAAAGCCTAAACCCAAAACCCTAATCACAAAACCCCCAACCCTAAACCCTAAACCCTAAAGCTTATACCACAAAACATTAAACCCTAAATGCTAAACCCAAAACCCAAAACCGTAAACCCAAAATCCTAAGCCCCAACATTAAACCCTGAACCGTAAATCCTAAACCCCAAACCCAAAACACAAAACCCTAAACCCCTAACCCGAAATCCTAAACCCTAAAACCTAAACTCTAAACCCTAAACCCGAAACCATAAACCCCAAATCCTAAACCCCTAACCCTATGTACACTATAACCTAAACCCTAAACCTAGAACCCAAACCCTAATACCTAAACATTAAACACCTAACTCTAAACCCTGCCTAAAGAACTATACCCTAACCCTATACCCAAAACCACTAACCCTAGAACCTAAACCCCAAAATATAACACCTAAACCCTAAATCCTAAAGCCTAAAGCCTATACCCTAAACGGTCAACCCTAAACCCTACTAATCCCTAAAACCTTAAACCCTAAACCAATATTCCAAAAACCTAAACCGCAAAGCCCTATACCGTAAAACCTAAACCCTAAACCCTAAACACAAAACCCAAAACCCTATAACCTAAACTATTAACCCAAAACCCAAACCCTAAACCCAAAACCTTGAAGCATAAACCCCAAACCCTAAACCCCAAACCTTCAACGCTAAACCATAAATCCTAGTCCCTATACCCTAAATCTAAAACACTAAATCAGAAATCCTAATCCCTGAAACCAAAACCCTAAACATGAAAAACTAAACCCTAAACCCTAAACACTAAATCCTAAATCCTAAACCCTAAACCCTAAACCCTAAACCCTAATCCCTAAACCCTAAACCCTATAACATAAACACCAAACCCTAAACCCGAAACCACAAACCCTAAACTCTAAAACCCTAATCCCTAAACCCTAAACCATATACCCTAGACCCTAAACCCGAAAAACAATATGCTAAAGCCTAAACACTCAAACCCTAAACCGCAAACCCTAAACCCTAAATACTAAACTGAAAACCCTAAACCTTGATCCCTAAACCCTTAACAATAAATACTAAACCCTAAACGTTAAACCCTAAATCCTAAAACCGATACCTTAAAACCTAAACCCTAAACCCTATACCCCAAACCCGAAACCAAAAAACCCTAATCCCTAAACCCTAAACCGTAAACCTTAAACCCTAAACAATAAACCCAAAACCCCAAACGCAAAACCCTAAACCCTAAATCCATAACCCCAAACCCAAACCCTTAACCCCAAACCCTTAACTCTAAACCCTTAACACTGATCCCTAAACCGAAAACTCTAATACCAAAATCCTAAAACCTACATCCTAAACCCAAAACCCAAAAACAATAATCCTTAAACCCTAAGCCCCAAACCCTAAACCCTGAACCATAAACCCTAAACCCTAAAACCCTCAACCCAAAACCCTAAACCCTAAACCATCAACCCTAAATCTTAAAACCAAAACATGAAACACTAAATCCTAAACCCCGAACCCAAAACCCTAAACAGTAAACCCTAAACCCTAGCCCCTAAACCCTAAACCTGAAAACCTAAACCCTAGACCTGACACCCCTTACCCTAAATCCAAACCTAGTCCCTAAACCCTAAACCCTAAACCCAAAACCCAAAACCTTAAATGCTAAACCCAAAACTTTAAAACCTAAACCCTAAACCCTACACCCTATATGCTAAAAACTATACTCTAAAACCTAAATAGTTAAACCCAAAACACTAAACCCTAAACCCTAAACCCTAAAATCAAAATCCTAAAACCTATTCGCTAAACCCTAAACCCAAAAACCATTACCTTTAAAACCTAAACCCTAAACCCTAAACCCCAAAGCTAAAAGCCTAAACCCAAAACCCTAATCCCTAAACCGTAAACCCTAATGCTTATACCCCAAAACCTAAACCCTAAGTGCTAAACCTAAAACCCTAAACCCGAAAACCTAAGCCCCCAACCTTTAATCCTATACCCTGAACCTTAAACCCGTAACCCTAAGCCCCAAACCCCAAACACGAAATCATAAACCCTAAACCCTAAACCCTAAAACCTAAAGCCAAAACCCAGAACCCTAAACCCTAATGCCTAAACATTAGACACCTACCTCTAGATGCTGAAGCCTAATGAACTATAACCTAACCCTTAACCTAAACCCTTAAACACTTACCCTAAACCCTAAACCCTAAACCCCAAACCCTAAACCCAAATACCTAAACATTAAATACCTAACCCCAAACCCTAAAGCCTAAAGAAATGTACCCTAACCTTATGCCCTAAACCTCTAACCCGAAACCCTAAACCTTGAACCCTAAAACCTAAACCCCTAACCATATAACCAAAACCCTAAAGCCCTACACTCTAAAACATAAAACCCTAAACCGAAAACATAAAACCCAAAACCCAAAACCCAAAACCCTAAACCCAAAACCCTAAAGCAGAAACCCAAACAAACCCCAAACCATAAACTCCAAACCATAAACCCTAATCCCTATGCCCTAAACCTTAAACACCAAACCCAAAATCCTAATCCTTGAAATCAAAACCCTAAACCCTAAACCCTACACTTTAAACACTAAACCTTAATCCCTAAACCAAAACCCTAAAGGATAAACACTAAGCCCTAAACCCTAAACCCCAAACCCCAAACCCCAAACCCCAAACCCCAAACCTTCAACCCTAAACCTTAAACCCTAAACCTTAAACACTAAACTCGAAACGCTAATCCTTAGAACCTATAAACCCGAAACCCAAAACCCTAACCCCTAAAACCCTAATCCCTCAACCCAAAATCGTAAACCCAAACCCTGAGCCCTAAACAACAAACCCTAAAGCTTAAACCCCAAAACCCTAAACCATAAACCCTATACACTTTACCCTCCTAAACCCTAAACCTTAAAATCTAAGCCCAAAACCCTACACCTTGTACCCTAAACTCTAAACCCTAAACCGCAAATCCCAAAACCCCAAACCCTAAACCCCAAACCCCAAACCCCAAACCGTAATCCTTAAAACCTAAACCCTAAACCATAAACTCTAAACCCAAAAACCCTAATACCTAAAACCTAGACAATAAACCCTAACCCCAAAACCATAAATACTAAATCCTAAAGATTATAACCTAAGCCCTAAACCCTAAACCCTTACCCTATACCCTATAAACTAAACCCTAAAACCGCAATCCCAAAACTCAAAACCCTAAACCTTAAAACCTTAACCCTAAACCCTACACCCTATACCCTAAACCCTAAGCCCTAAAACCCTAATCCCAAAACCCCAAACATAAACCCCAAACCCTAAACCCTAATCCGTAATACCAAATCCCTAAACCATAAACCCTAGCCCCAAAACCATAAACCTTAAACCCTAAACCATAACTCTATACCCTAAAAACTAAACCCTAAAACACTAAACCGTAAACCATAAACCCTAAACCTTAAAATCCAAACCCCAAACCCTAAACATTAAAATCTAAACCCTAAACCATACATCCTATACCCTAAACCCTAAACCCTAAAACCCTAAACCAAATACCCTAAACCCTAAACCCTAAACCCTAAACCCTAAACCCCAAACCCTAAACCCCAAACCCTAAACCCTAATCCTCAAAGTCTAAACCCTAAACACAAAACCCTAAACCCTGACCTACAAACACTAAACCCCTAACCCTAAAGCCTACAACGTAAAGCCTATACCTCAGAACCTAAACCCAAAAACCCAAAACCCTAAACCGTTAACCCACAACCCTAAAGCATAAACCTCAAACCCTAAACCCCAAACCTTAAACCCTAAACACTAAATACCAAATCCTAAACCCTAAACCTAAGCCCTAAACCCTAAACTATAAACACGAAGCCCTAAACACTAAACCCTATATCCTAAACCCTAAACCCTAAACCCTAAACCCTCAACCCTAAACTTTAAACCCTAAACCCTAAATGCTATGCCAAAAACCCTAAACCCTAAATCCTATATGTCAAACCCTTAACCCTATGCCTTACACCCTAAACCCTAAACCCTCAACCCTAAACCCAAAACCCAGAACCTTAAACTCAAAAGAACTATACCTCAGCCGTATACCCTAAACCACGAACCATAATACCTAAACCCTAAACACAAAACCCTAAACCCTAAAGCCTATACCTTAAACTCTCAACCCTAATCCCTATTCCCCAAACCCTAATCCCTAAAACCGTAAACCCTAAACCCTTATCCATAAAAACTAAGCCCCTAACCCTAAAACCAAAACCGTAAAGCCCTATACCCTAAAGCCTAAACCATAAACACAAAACCCAACCCTAAATCCGAAACCCTAAAGCATGAACCCCAAACCCTAAACCCCAAACCCTAAACCCCAAACATTAAAGCCTAAAACCAAAACCCTAATCCCGAAACCCTAAACCTTAAACACTAATCGCTAAACCCTATTCCCTAAAACTTAAACCCTAATCCCTAAACGCTAAACCCTAAAACCCTAATCCCTAGTTCCTAATCCTTAAACTCTAAACACAAAACCCTAAAGCCAAAACCCCAAACCCTAAATCCAAAACCCTAAACCCTATTCGCTAAAACCAAAACCATAAAGCCTATACCCTAAAACCTAAAACCTAAACCCTCAACCCTAATCCCTACACCCCAAACCCCAAACCCCAAACCCCAAACCCCAAACCTTAAAACCCAAAACCCTAAACCCCATACCAGTAAACCTAAACCCTAAACCCTAATCCCTAAACCCTAAACATTAAATAATAACCCCTAAACCCTATACGCTAAAACCTAAACCCTAAACCCTACACCATACACGCTAAAACCTAATCCCCAAAACCCTAATCCCTAAACCCTAAATCGTGGACCTTCAAACTTAAACTCTAAACTTTAAAACCCAAACCATAAGTCCTACACCCTATAATCTAAACCCTGAACCCTAAACCCAAACACCAAAATGCTAAAACCTACACCCTAAACTTGAAAACCCTGAAGAATAAACCCCAAACCCTAAACCCCAAACCCTAAACCCTAAACCATAAACCATAATCCCTAAAGCCTAAACATTAAACACTAAACCCTTAACCATAAACCAAAAATCCAAATCCCTAAAAACTAAACCCTAAACCCTAAATCCTAAAACCCTAATCCGTAAACCCTAAACCCAAAACCCAAACCCCTAAACCATAAACACAAAACCCTTAAGCCTAAAATCCAAAGCCTAAACGCGAAAACCTCAACCCTAAACTGCAAACCCTAAATCTTAATTCCTAAACCCTAAACATTAAATACAAAACCCAAAACCTTAAACCCTAAACCCTAAACCATAAACCTTAAAACTTAAACCCTAACCATAAAATCTTAAACCCTAAACCCTAAACCATAAACCTTAAAACTTAAACCCTAACCATAAAACCATAAACCCAAAACCCAAAACCCTAATTTCAAAACTCTAAACCCTAAACCCTAAACGCTAAACCGTGAACCCTAAACCAAAAACTATAAAACCAAAATCCTAAAACATACACCCTAAACCCAAAACCCAAAAACCCTAATCCTTAAACCCTAAGCCCAAAACCCTAAACCCAAAACCCGAAATACGAAACACCAAACCCCGAACCGTAAGCCTTAAGCCCCAAACCCAAAGCTCTTAACACCAAATCCCAAGCTCCAAAACCTAAACCCAAAACCCAAACCCTAAAACGTAAACCCTAATCCCTAAATCCTAAATCGTACATACTAAACCCTAAACCCTAAACCATAAAGCCTAAATCCTAATCCGTTCACCCTATAAGCTAAAAAAACAAAACACTAAAACCCTAATCGCTAAACCCTAAACCCTAAACCCTAAACCATAAAACCAAAATCCTAAAACCTACATGCTAAACCCTAAACCCAAAAGCTATAACTCTTAAAACCTAAACCCTAAACCATAAACCTTAAACCCTAAAGAACTTACCCCAAAACCTAAACGCTAAACGTCAAACCCAAAACCCTCAACTCTAAATCCTAAACCCCAAACCCTAATCCTAAACCCTGAACCCTATACCCAAAACCCTAAGCCCTAAACCCCAAACCCCAAATCCTAAACCCTAAACCCTAAGCCCAAAACCATAAAACCTAAATCCTAAACCCAAAACCCTTAATACTATATACTGTATACCATAAACCCTAAGCCCTAAACCCTAAAGCCAAAACCCTGAACTATAAATGCTAATACCTAAACATTAAACACCTAGCTCTAAAACCTAAAGCCTAAAGAACTATGCCCGAACCCTATACCCTAAACTACTAAACCTAAACCTGAAACCCCAAAATGTAAAACCAAAACCCTAAAGCCTAAAACCTAAACCCTCAACCCTAATCCCGACACCCTAAGCCCTAATCCCCAAATCTCTAAACCCTAAACCCTTAACCTTAAAACCTAAATCCCTAGCCCCAGAACCTAAATGGTAAAGCCCTATACCCTAAAACAAAAACCCGAAACACAAAACCCTAAACCCTAGACCCTAAACTGTTAACCCAAAACCCTAAACCGAAAACCCTAAAGCATAAACCCCAAACCTTAAACTCTAAGCAATAAACGCTAATCCCAATACCCTAAACCTTCCACAATAAACCCGAAATCCAAATCCTTGAAACCAAAACCCTAAACCCTAAACCCTAAACCCCAAACCCTAAACCCTAATCCCTAAACCAAAACCCTAAACCATAAACACCAAACCCTAAACCTTATACCTTAAACCCCAAACCCTAAACCCTAATCCCTAAACCCTAAACCATAAGCCTTAAACACTAAACCCGTAACCCTAATCCCTAAAACCTAAACCCTAAACCCTAAACGCTAAACCCTAATCCCTAAACCCTAAACCCTAAAACCCTAATCCCTAAACCCTAAATCGTAAACACTAACCCCAGAACCATAAACAAAAAACCCAAAAGCCTAAACCCCTAACCTAAACCCCAAGCCCTAAACCCTAAACCGTGAACCCAAAACCCTTAACCCTAAACCCAAAACCTTAACTACTATACCCTAAACCGTAAACCTTAAAACCTATACCATAAGCCCTACACCCTATACCCTAAACCCTAAACACTAAACCCTAAACCCAACACCCTTAATCCCAAAACCACAAACCCTAGACCCCAAACCCTAATCCCTAAACCCTAAAGCCTAAAACCTAAACCCCTAACCATAAAACCTAAACTGTAAAGCCCTATACCATAAAACCTAAACCCAAAACACAAAACACAAAACCCCAAACCCTAAACTGTTAATCCAAAACCCTAAAGCACAAACCCCAAACCCTAAACCCCAAACCTTAAACTCCAAACCATAAACCCTAATCCCTATGCCCTAAACCTTAAACACTAAACCCAAAATCCTAATCCTTGAAACCAAAACCCTAAACCCTAAACCATCTGCCCTAATCCCAACACCCCAAACCCCAAACCTTAAAACCCAAAACCCTAAACCCCATACCATAAAACCAACACCCTAAACCATAATCCCTAAACGCTAAACATTAAATAATAACCCCTAAACCCTAAACCCTAAACCCTAAATCGTAAACCCTAAAACGTAAACCCTAAACCCGACACTATACACACTAAGACCTAAACCCAAACTAATCCCTAAACCCTAAACCGTGGACCTCAAAACTTAAACTCTAAACTTTAAAACCTAAACCCTAAGCCCAAAACCCTATAACCTTCACCCTGAACCCAAAACCAAAACACCAAAATGCTAAAACCTACACCGTAAACCCTAAACCCATAAACGCTAAACCTTAAACCCAAAACCCTAAATCATAAACCGTTAACCCAAAGCCTTAAACCCTAAACCAAAAACCCTGAAGAAAAAACCCCAAACCCTAACCCCCAAACCGTAAACCCTAAATCGTAAACCATAATCCCTAAAGCCTAAATCTTAAACACCAAACTCTTAACCATAAACCCAAAATCTTAATCCCTAAAACCTTAACCCTAAACCCTAAATCCTAAAACCCTCATCCGTAAACCCTAAACCCAAAACCCAAACCCCTAAACCCTAAACTCAAAACCCTACAAAGCCTAAAACCCAAAGCCTAAACGCCATAACCTAAACCCTAAACCGTAAACCCTATCCCTAAACCCTAAACATTAAATACAAAACCCAAAACTATAAACCTTAAACCCTATTCCTTAAAACTTAAATCCTAACTGTAATACCATAAACCTAAAACCCTAAACCCTAAAATCAAAACACCACCCTTAACCCTAAACCGAAAACCCTGAACCCTAAACCAAAAACTCTAAAACCAAAATCTTAAAGCATACACCCTAAACCCAAAACCCAAAACCCAAAAACACTAATCCTCAAACCCTAAGCCCAAAACCCTAAACCCTAAACAATAAACACAAAATCCTAAACCCAAAACCCGAAATACTAAACCCCAAACCCTGAACCGAAAACTGTAAACCCCAAACCCAAAGCCCTAAACACTAAATCCCAAGCTCTAAACCCTAAACCCGAACTACTAAACCCTAAAACGTAAACCCTAAACCCTAAACCGTAAATACTAAACCCCAAACCCAAAAACATAAAACATAAATCCTAAACCCTACACCCTATAAGATAAAAACTACACACTAAAACACTAATCGCTAAACCCTAAAGCAAAAATCCTAAAACCTACATGCTAAACCCTAAACCCAAAAACCATAACTCTTATAACCTAAACCCTAAACCCTAAAGAATTTACCCCCAAACCTAAACCCTAAACGTCAAACATAAAACCCTAAACCCTAAATCCTAAACCCTAAACCCAAATCCTAAACCCTAAACCCTAAACCTTAAACCCAAAACCCTAAGCCCTAAACCCCAAACCCCAAAACCTAAACCCTAAACCCTAAGCCCTAAACCATAAACCCTAAATCCTAAATCCCAAACCCTTAATGCTATATACCGTATACTCTAAACCCTAAGCCCTAAACCCTAAAGCCAAAACCCTGAACTAGAAACGCTAATACCTAAACATTAAACACTTAGCTCTAAACCCTAAAACCTAAAAAACTATATCCTAACCCTATACCCTAAACCACTAAAGCTAAACCCGAAACCCTAAAATATAAACCATAAACCCTCAACCCTAATCCCTACACCCCATACCCTAATCCCTAAACCCAAAACCTTATACCCGTAATCCTAAAATCACAATCCCTAACCCCAAAACCTAAACCGTAAAGCCCTATTCCCTAAAACAAAAACCCAAACACAAAATCCAAAACCTAAACCTTAAACTGTTAACCCAAAACCCTAAACCGAAAACCCTAAAGCATAAACACCAAACCTTAAACTCTAAACCATAAACCCTAGTCCCTATGCCCTAAATCATAAACAATAAAACCGAAATCCTAATCACGAAACCAAAAACCTAAACCCTAAACCCCAAACCCTAAACCCTAATCCCTAAACCTAAACCTAAACCCTAAACCCTAAACCATAAACACCGAACCCTAAACCTTAAACCTTAAACCCTAAACCCTCAACACTAAACCCTAATCCCTAAACCCTAAACCTTAAACACTAAAACCGAAACCCTAATCCCTAAAACCTAAACCCCAAATCATAAACCCTAAACCATAAAACCCTAATCCCTAAACCCTAAATCGTAAACCCTAACCCCTGAACCATAAACAAAAAACATAAAAGCCTAAATCCTAACCCTAAACCCCAAGCCCTAAACCCTTAACCGTGAACCCTAAACCCTTAGCCCTAAACCCACCCAAACCCTAAACCCTAAACCCTAAACCCTAAACCCCTAACCATAAAAACCTAAACTGTAAAGCCTACCCCTAACCATAAAACATAAGCCGTAAAGCCCTATACCCTAAAACCTAAACCCAAAACACAAAACACAAAACCCCAAACCCTAAAGCATAAACCCCAAGCCCTAAACCCCAAACCATAAACTCCAAACCATAAACCCTAATCCCTATGCCCTAAACCTTAAACACTAAACCCGAAATCCTAATCCTTGAAACTTAAACACTAAACCCTAAACCCTAAATCCTAAACCCTAAACCATAAACCCTAAACACTAAATTCTAATCCCAAAAACCTAAACCCTAAACCCTAAAACACTAAACCCTAAACCCTAAATCCTAAATCAAAAGCCCTAAACCAAAAAACACTAAAACAAAATCCATAAACCCCAAAATCCAAATTCTTCAACCCTAAACCCTAAACAATAAAAACCAAACCCTAAGCGTATA
Source organism: Macadamia integrifolia (assembly GCF_013358625.1). NCBI lineage: Eukaryota > Viridiplantae > Streptophyta > Magnoliopsida > Proteales > Proteaceae > Macadamia > Macadamia integrifolia. The sequence continues at coordinate 29,259 of NW_024869195.1, forward strand.
CCCTTAACATAAAACCTTAAACCCAAAACCCTAAACATTTAATTCAAAACACTAAAATCTAATCGCAAAACCAAAACCTTAAACCCTTAACCCTAAACCCAAAACTTAAACCCGAAACCCAAAATCCAAAAACCTAAAACCAAAACACTAAACCCAAAACGCTAAACCCTAAATTGTTAAACCAAATTCATGAAGCATATGCAGAAAACCATAAAGCCTAATCCCCAAACATTAAACCCCAAACCCTAAACTCTAAATCCTAAACCCTATTTGCTATACCCTAAACCTAAAGCATTAAACCCTAAACCATAAACCATAAACCACAAACCCCAAGCCCTAAGACGTAAATCCTAAACTTTACACCCCATTCCCTAAACCCTAAACCCTAAACCCTAAACCCAAAACCCAAATCGCGAAACACTAAACCCTAAACACTAAACCATAAACCTTAAACCCTAAACCTTAAAACCAAAACCCGAAACACTAAATCCTAAACCCCAAACCCAAAACCCTAAACAGTAGACCCGAAACCCTAGTCCCCAAATCCTAAACCATGAATACTAAACCCTAAACCTCAAACCCTAAACCCTAGACCTCAAAATCTAAACCCTAGACCTACACCCTTTACCCTATTCTCTAAGCTACTCCCTAAGCCCTTAACCATAAACCTTAAATGCTAAACCCAAAACTTTAAAACCTAAACCCTAAACCCTACACCCTATATGCTAAAAACTAAACTCTAAAACCCTAATTGTTTAACCCTTAACACTAAACCCTAAACCCTAAACCTTAATGCTTACACCCAAAACCTATACCTAAGCACTAAACCCATAACCCTAAACCAAAAATTTTAAGACCCAATCCCTTAATCCTATACCCTGAACCCTAAACCCAAAACCCTAAGCCCAAAACCCTGAACCCCAAATCCTAAACCATAAACCCTAAATCCTAAACCCTAAAACCTAAAGCAAAAACCTAGAACCCTATACCCTAATACCTAAACATTAGACACCGACCTCTAAACACTGAAGCCTGATGAACTACACCCTAACCCTATACCCTAACATGGTAATCCTAAACCCTAAACCCAAATACCTAAACATTAAACACCTAACTCCAAACCCTAAAGCCTGAAGAACTATACCCAAACCTTATACCCTAAACCTCGAACCCTAAACCCTAAACCTCGAAAATACCCAAACCCTAAACACTAAACCCTAAAACCTAAATTCCTAAGCATAAAACCTAAACAGTAAAGCCCAATACCCTAAAACCTAAACCTAAAACACAAAACACAAATTCCTAAACCGTTAACCTAAAACCTAAACCCAAAACCCCAAACCCTAAACCCCAAACCTTAAACTCCAAACCCTAAACCCTAATCCCTATGCCCTAAACCTTAAACACCAAACCCAAAATCCTAATCAATGAAACCAAAACCCTAAACCCTAAACCTCAACCCTTAAGCATAAACACTAAGCACTAAACCCCAACCCTTAAACCCTAATCCAAAAACAATAAACCTTAAGCAATAAACCCGAAACGCTAATCCCTAGAACCTATAATCCCTAAACCGTAAATAATAACCGTAACCCCTGAACTCTAAAAAAAAAACCTTAAAGCCAAAACCCCAAGCCCCAAACCCTAAGTCGTAAACCCTAAACAATTAACCCTCCTAAACCCTAAACTTTAAAATCTAAACCCAAAACCCTACACCTTGTAACCTAAACTCTAAACCCTAAACCCCTAATCCCAAAACCCCAAACCCTAAACCCCAAACCCTAATCCCTAAAACCTACAGCCTAAACCCTAAACGCTAAAACCCTAATACCTAAAACCTAAAAAATAAACCCTAACCCCAAAACCATAAACCCTAAGCCCTAAACCTTATAACCTAAACCCTAAACCCTAAACCCAAACCCTATACCCTATAAATAAAACCTTAAAACTGTAATCCCAAAACCCAAAACCCTAAACCTTAAAACCAAAACCCTAAACCCTACACCTGTACCCTAAACCCTAAACCCTAAAACCCTAATCCTAAAACCCCAAACCCTAAACCCCAAACCCTAAACCCTAATCCCTAATACCTAATCCCTAAACCATAAACCCTATACCCTAAAACCATAAACAATAAACCCTAACCCCAAAACCCTAAACAATAAACCCTAGCCCAAAAACCATAAACCCTAAACCCTAAACATTATAGCCTAAACCTTAAACACTAAACCCGAAACCCAAAAACCTAAACCCTAAATTCAAAACCCCAAACCATGAGCCTTGAACCAAAAACTCTAAAACCAAAATCCTAAAACCTC
>NW_024869196.1:0-7849 GCF_013358625.1 Macadamia integrifolia
AGATTTGTTTTTTTTTTTTTTTAGTTTTTTGTACTTTCATGTAACCGTTTTTCGTTTCGTTGTAAACCTAAGCTTGGCGTTGAAATAAATTTAGCCTCCCATATGAGTGGTGGGAATAAAAAAGAAGGGAATCATGCATAACCTAAACAAAGGAAATAACATTGTCATAATATAGTACTTGCAAGATATGTACTAACATATGTGAAAGCATTGATTAAAAAAAAATATATATATATATATATATATCAAAAAGCTTGTTCTAACCCAATGAATAGGAATAAGCAATGCCAAAATTCCATTATAGGAATGACATTTCCCCGACAGTGCCATAAGTGTAACTTCAGTGTTAACGTGCCGTGAAAAGAGCGTCATTTCTTCTATAGTGCAGAAAGTGCCGATTGCATTGTAAAGATGATATAATAAAAATGTCATGTCTATAACAGTGCCAGAAAATGCCGATTCCAATGCCAAAATGTCATTATAAGAATGACATTTCCCCGACAGTGTCATAAGTATAACTTCAGTGTTAAAGTACCGCGAAAAGAGTGTCATTTCTACAACAGTGCCAAAAAGTGTCAATTACATTGTAAAGATGATATAATAAGAATGTCATCTTCATAACAGTGCCAGAAAGTTCCAATTCCATTTCAAGATGCCATTATAAGAATAACGTTTCTCCAACAGTGCTAAGATGCACATGAAAATTCTTTTTCCGCAGCAGTGCCAGAAAGTGCCCATTGCATTGCCCGGATGATATAATAAGAATATCATCCCACAATAGCACCCAAAAGTGCCAATTTCAGCCTCGTTTCCATAACAATATTGGAAAATATTAATCTCAGTACCAATTTTCATGTTAAGATATCAATAAGATCAGAAGTATGAAGAAGTGTTACAAAGAGGTCAATTTGATCAGAAGAGTTGAGGTACGTTACAAGAATGATATCCTTACAATTTCTCCAGTGAGTAGTCTCTCAGGTATATATTTTCTTCCTCATTAGAATATAATTGTACTTTAAGGTAATTCCCTCATCCTTGCATTATTAGCCAAGTTCAAGACATTTAATGTTTGATCCAGTTCTAGTGGTATCATATACCGATACTAGTTAATTGGATATACGGTCATATTAATTTCTTATTTTCATCAAATTTTACCACAAGAGTTTAATCACTCACCTTTTGCATTGCACCTCCGCTATTCCCGAGTAGGATATGGATAGTACATGCTCTAGGGTGATAAAATTTTGTTGTTCTTTTCTTTACCCTTCATCTGTTGCATAGTCTCGACCAAAGAGGGGCATTCTGTAGACACCAAATTTTGTCCCCCCTTGGCAATGAAGAAATATAGGCAATGATGAAATATGTATTCTCTCTTTCGGAAAGAAATCCAAATTTTCTGCACAAGTCCAGACTATCCCAGCTATCCCAACCTAAACTTGCTCAGCAAGAACATGCGGAATACAACCGAGCGAAAGACCGGTAAGGAATTAAACCCGATATTAAAAAAAAATGATGCGGGAAGGGTCATCGAAAATGGTCATTGATACCTTTTGCCAGAATACGACAATCAAGTTTAGCATGTGCGCGATTCCCGAATCATTGGATAGTATTCAAAAATACGGTCAAATTGATATCTTGTATGGAAAAAACAGATACCCAAATGTGCCGTATTGCCTACCTGAACTTTGAACTGGTTAAACCAAACCAAACCCTAAACCAAGCCCAACCCTAAACCAAGCGAAACCTCAAACCAGACCAAACCCTAAACCAGACAAAACCCTAAACTAGACCAAGCCCTAAACCGGACTAAACCCTAAACCGGACCAAACCCTAAACCACCGAACCAAACCCTAAACCAGACCAAACCATAAACTAGACCAAACCCTAAGCCAGGCCAAATCCTAAACAAGACCAAACCCTAAACCAAACCAAACCCTAAACCCAAACCAAATCTTAAACCAGACCAAACCCTAAACTAGACTAAACCCTAAACCACACCAAACCCTAAACCAAGCCAAACCCTAAATCAGACCAAACCCTAACCCAGACCAGACCCTGAACCAGACCAAACCCTTAACCAGACCAAACCTTATATCAAACCAAACGCTAAACCACACCAAACCTTAAACTAGACCAAACCTTAAACTAGACCAAACCCTAAACCTGACCAAACCAAACCCTAAACCAGACCAAACCCTAAACTGGACCAAACCCTAAACCAGACCAAACCCTAAACCAAACCAAACCTTAAACCCGACCAAACCCCAAACCAAACTAAACCCTAAACCTAACCTTAAACCCTAAACCAAACCAAAACCTTAACCTAGAGCAAACCATAAACCAAACCAAACCCTAAACTAGACCAAACCCTAAACCAGACCAAGCCCAAACCAACCAAAACCCAAACCCAAACCAAACCAAACCCTAAACTAAACCAGACCAAAATCAAACCACCCTAAACCAAATCCTATGCAAAACTTTCCGCCCAGCCTACGGCTACTTCCATGGTAAGATTTTCACAACAACCATGCAGGGCTACTGACACCCATCCTATGGCTATTGCCATGGTAATATTTCCACACAACCAAGTAGGGCTATAGCCACCCAGCCTACGGGTTAGCCGCCCAATCTACGGGAATGTTTGGAAGCATAACAAGGTGCCACAACACTTTTGGAAGCGTATCAGAGTGATATGGGGGGAGGGGTCCATGTAAGGCCTACAAGGATGTGTAAGCCCTTACTTGCCTTTGAGCCTCCTTTACAAGCTCCAACGTGGTATGCCTCATTCCTTCTATAAATAGGACCCCGGGTCACTGTAAAAACCCAAAAAAAAAAAAACCGAAGAACCCTTGAAGAAAAAACCCTATTCCAGAGACCTTCTAAAGAGAGAGAGAGAGAGACAGAGAGAGAGAGAGAGAGAGAGAAAGAAGAGACAAGAGTCTGTAGAAATTCCAAGCCGAGTATACTAAAGTTGACGAAGTCCTGCCCTATTTTTGGAAGTCCATGTCATCCATATCAAGTAATTACAAAACTTCTGTTTAAGTTCTTTTGTTTTTTATTTCAATTATTTCATTATTACGCGGAAGCCTTGCCCAAATTTCCACAGTTGATTCTGACCCTAGGAATACGACGCGGAAGCCCTACTCAAATTTCCACTGTTGATTCAGACCCTAGGAATACAGCATAGAAGCTGTGCCCAAATTGCTACAGCTGATTCTGACCCTAGGAATACAGTGCGGAAGCCCTGCTCAAATTTCCATTGTTGATTCAGACCCTAGGAATACTGTGCAGAAGCCTTGCCTAATTTCTACAACTGATTCTAACCCTAGGATTACGGCGGGGAAGCCCTGCCTAAATTTCCACAACTGATTCCAACCATAGGAATACGGTGCAGAAGCCCTGCCTAAATTTTCACAGCTGATTCTGACCCTAGGAATACAGCGCGGAAGCCCTACCCAAATTTCCAAAGCTGATTCCAGCCCTATGATTATGGTGCGGAAGCCCTGCCCGAATTTCCTAAGCTATTTCCAATCCTAGGAATATGGAGCGGAAGCCCTGCCTGAATTTCCAAAGCAGATTCCAACCTAGGTATACAGCGTAGAAGCCTTGCCCGAATTTCTAAAGCTGATTCCAACCCTAGGAATACGACGCGGAAGCCTTGCCCAAATTGCCACAACTGATTCTGATTCTAGGAATATACTGTGGAAGCCCTGCTCGAATTCCCAGAAACCAGAACCCATGTTCACACCCTAGCATAGAAGCCTTGTCAACTTTCTTACCTAGGTGCCGGAAGTTTTTAATTTCTCCAAGAAAGAGAGAAGAAAATTAAATCGTTGCCCTTGAGTCAAGGAAAATTATCAGAAATTTCACCTTTTTTATCGGTCATTATCATGTAAATATTATATCGTAATTTCATTTGCATGTATAATACATACCTCATCTCCGCATGTATTATTTTTTGTGTTTATTGCATAAAATAATGATTTATTGTTATCATTTCATGTATTAATTTTAGCATCTGTACATTAAATGTAATCTATTTCATCATTTTATGTGTTATCGCATGTGTTCCTCACATAAAATAACGATCATAATTATCATGTCATGGGGCATTATACGTGTATGTAGATAAGGTAATTGTATTTTCTATTATTTTATGTAGATTTTATTATTTCATATAGTTTTAATATAGAGCTATATTTCATGTGATATTTCAATAATTTCCTATAATTCTTTCATGCAAGTTTATGTATATGTGTTGGCTTTATTTCATGTAATAAGACTTCCATGCTAGCTTAGGCTGTTAAAATTCTTGGAAGGGAATGTTCGAAATCCAAGCCTCTGGTATAAAGACTGGAAATTTCACGCAAAGTGGGTGCCTAACACCTTTCCACACTCGTAACTTGACACCTTCAAGAGCTCAATCCCTCGATCAAAATTGGGCTCTACTATAGGGTTCTAGGCCCTGAATACTAGATGGCGACTCCAAAAAAATCGTACTTTCCCTATCCCCCCATAGTCGCCAGACATGTTTGGAGACAATTCAATTCATTCACCCATGCAAGGCAGACCAGGTGAGGAAGGAAAAGAGCGGAAAGAAGAAAAAAGGTATTTTCCCTTATAAGAGGTCATATGAACAATAGGTGCTTTGTTGGGTTATTGGTGTGAAGGAATGGAGACCAAATTTTGGCATGACCTGCTTATATAAGGCCTGTTTAACCTTATTAAAGATTGATAACCAATCTACGGGTAATAAACAGGAACATGCGTGCCAAACCTAGACCATTCGAATTTTTTTATTTTTTATTATTATTTTTTGGTTAGAATTATATAACATTTGAAATCGATCAAATCAGGCCTTCCCTCTATTGGTCTTGGAACTAGAGAACAAAGCGCAAGCTCAAGAAAATAAAATTTTGGCAAAAAACTTTTCTTCTAAATTACCAATTATGAAGGAAATTAAAGGTTTATTGGATCACAAAATTTTAAGTTAATAAAGAAAATGAAACATAAGATTTATAGGAGGGATAATAAAGCTAAAAACCCAATAATAGTTTTTTTTTTATTGATATGCATGCATGCTTGCCTTTATTGGTCATATGATGACCAGAGTAGCATCATACATGTAGGGAAAGACTTAGCAGGATTCTAGCATGGGTAGAAACAATGGCATCCGTAATGGAGATCACGCCCTGGCATTAACCCAATACAGTCTCCACATCCACCATTCTTATGCTTTTGCATGCACTTATCTTGACAATCCTGTTGACTGCAGTTATCGGGATACAATATTTCCTAGCATTGCCCATTCTGCTGCGCATCTGCTATCATCACCATTGATGATGCAATTGCAAACAACCCTCATGAAATATCAATATCAGAAAAATAAACATTTTCCAATAGTTCACCAAATCATCAACACAAAATAATGAAGTTAAGCCTATCATTGCATCACAAATCATAGAGAGAATACTTAGAACGAACCTGAGATGACAAGGATAGCAAGGATGAGGAAGGAGGTATAAGAAATCTTAGCCATTACTTACTAAATTTCTGACAATACTTACAAGCTAATAATTCTCACTCTGATGTTGAGTGCTTGTTGTTTCTCAACTTATAGTGAGTGCATAGTATTTATAGAGAAACTTTTGGAGCTCTAAGATGATTTCCTTACTTAGAATGTAGATATATGGTGGTAGGTAAATACCCATATTTGGGTGCCTTAATTAGGTTTGAATAGAGAATTAATCTTATTTTTTTAAATGGGGCGAGATCCTCCTCTGCAGAGTTCATTGGATTGTCGGGAATCACTTGGGATGTGTGCCCATAGCTGTCTATAGTGATTTCATTTCTACAACCAGCTGGCAGCACGCATCCCAAGTGCCTCCTAGCCATCCGATGCAAGTTGGAGGAGCTGGCACTTAGGAGAGGATATCGTTCCAAAGATTTAAGTAGGGTGTCAATCAGTGGGTTTCGATCAGTTTTGGTTTGGTTTCGGTATGAGAATGAGTGAAACCAAAACATGAGCCGATAAGGGTACGCGCACCGGTTTCATCAGTTTGGTTTCTATTTATCATATAAATATATTTAGAAGTACGAAAAAAGAGGTTTTTTTTTGTAAATTTCGTGTTAGTATTGGTTTTTAATCTTTTTGATCCATTTTTTAAGTTCAGTTTGGTCTTGATACGATCTAGTTTGATTTCGATCTCACAAAGCCCCCAACTTGAAACATGATTCAATAAGCTCATATCGGTTTTGTTTCAGTTTCATCGGTTAGAGCTGGGTTTTGATACCCCTAGATTTGAGGGTATCGGATTATGATCTTTTATATATATATATTTCACTCCTTTCCCTTGAACTATGGCGAAATATCAATTTGACTCCACACCTTTCTGAAAATATCACTTACCTCCCCTATAACTAAAGTATTCTATCTAACGACCCCAACCGTTAGAAATCATTGTTAAATCTTTCTTCTATAATGCCAAAAATACCCCCTATTAGTGAAATGTCCAAGAGACCCTTCATTTGTTCCCCATTCTTCTCCCCTTCCCACCCTCTCTCTCTCTAGGATTCCGCCATGAGAGCTAGTCTAATTGGGACCGGTTCGTCACCGGTTCACGGTTACTGAAGGTCTCTTTTTCCGGCTCAGGCGAGGATTTCGTTAACTCATTAGTGTTCTCTGGCGAAAACAAGAAGTTGTCACCATCATCGTCTCCACCGCTGCATTTGGGGATCAAGGACAAGAGGACTACCTGGCGTCCGATGTTGGAGGCTGACATTTCATGTCCAGTGAAGAAAATTTCCGGTAGGTTTTCTAAGCTATCAGTTGTCGGATCTTGCTCTTTCTGGCTAATATTCTGGAGGAGGAGGAGGATGAAGAGGAAGAGATCTGCTATGGTGATGTGGATCACAGTGGAATGTCATGGAACATATTTGTGACGGAAAAATCTAACTTCGTTGGTGGCAAAGGAATGAAGGTCGGCGGCGCCAGAGGTAGTACCGATCAGAAGAAAATCAGTGATTATTATAAAACTATGTTGAAATCTAACCCTGGAGATCCACTTTTGTTAAGGAACTAGGGTCAACTTTTACATCAGGTACTGCGAATTCTAGTATTTTGATCTTAAATTGATCAAAATTTCAACCTCGATTTCAGTTTTTCTTTGCATTGATGTGTTGGTTGCTCTGTTTCGATAGGTAGCGAATCTAGGAGACGGGGAAGTATTGTCTCTATACAAGAAATTGATTTGGGAAACCCAAAGAAATGAAGACAGCCAACGCTTACTTCAAACAAGCTGTTCAAGCTTCTTCTCCTCCTTCGTTTCAGCGACAAATTTTAGTAACCAAATGTGTTTCAGCGACAGAGGGGAAGGGGAGAAGAATGGGGAACAAATGAAGGGTCTCTTGGACATTTCACAAGTAGGGGGTATTTTGGAGATTATGGAAAAAAATTAGTTGACTTAACACCGATTTCTAACTGTTGCGGTCGTTAGATAGAATATTTTAGTTGTAAGGGAGGTGAATGATATTTTAAGAAAGGTGTGGGGTAAGTTGATATTTCGCCATAATTCAGGGGAGGGGAGTGATATTTACTCATATATCATACCATATATATTCAGGGGAGGGGAGTGATATTATATAAAAGTATGTATTCATGCTTTGCGACTAATCTTTTCTTTGACTATTTTACCTCTCTTAATTATTTAAATATGTCATCTTTTTTGTCAATCCTTTATTTTTTTTTTCGATATTGTTGGTATCCTTTAGATATTTTTTTAATATTTATACATTTTTTAAATTTTAGTTTCTTTATTCCTATCACATTCCTTTCCTTATCTCTCCCTCC
>NW_024869196.1:7869-22533 GCF_013358625.1 Macadamia integrifolia
TTCTTTCTATATTTCCTCCATCTTCTCTCTCAAGTTTCTATCTTTCTAAAAAAAAAAAAAAAATTCTATATTCTAGGTGTTTTTTTCCACCTCACTCTCACGTTCTTCTGAATCTAAGATTTTCCAGCCATGGTTTCTTAAAACTGAACCAAATAAAAATGGTGAAAATCCCCATTTTCTCTCCCTCATAATTGTCGTAGAGAAACAAAGTTCAATTGTTTGAAGAGAATACCAACGATGAGATTTGCACGTGTGTATAATGAAAGATTGTCACACCCCACTTTCAGTAAATCCAACTTACTGTGTAGGAATACCGAAGGTGTGAGTAAGAAGTTTACCTGTCTTACGAACCTACTAGGATCTCTAATTACAGTACCATAACAATTCACAATCTCACATCACAAACCAACTAATACCAGCGGAATCAGAGTAATATAGTGGAATCATAAACAAATTGGGAAATCAAATGATATTGTAATTATCCATAACAATTTTATATATTTACAAATATTCAAGACTTATACATATCAAATTTAAAAGTAAACTATCCACTGATCTATATCAAAATAACAAAAATAAGCTGAACACCTCATGGTGTCGTGTAAGCATAGAAATCACAAGCATAGTCCTAGCCATGGTCTTTCGCTTTCAGCATCCACCAGTCGCTCACTTTGTACTCAGATCTGGAGGAAAGAGAATCATAAGCCATAGGCACAATCATACTTGCATCATCATCTAAAAATGGTGTATACGTGAGGTGAGCTTTCCAACTCGCTTAGTGAGGGTGGGGTTCATGCACATCCAAGGAAAGTAATCGCAATAATAATTTATGATGCATGATTACAAAAATTAAACACATAGTCCATAAGTGAGGGTAGCGGCCGAAAAAGAATGGTGTATATGCATTCCTCCCTTTTGTGGGGGAGGAAAAAAGGGCTTGCATAAATTCCATCCTCTCCTCTCTTTCTCTTTCATAAGGGAGGGGTGTGTTATGTGTGCTTACCCTGCGTGTGATACCTTACTTTTTGAACCCGGTCTAATTACACGGTTGACCCAGTTTAACCATGCAGAACCTGAACCAGAGAGGGTTAAGGCGGGTTCCTTATGGACTATGATGACAAGGGTGACTCTGAACACGGGTTGGCCAGACAAGTCCGAGTCAGTGCCAGAGGAGATGGGTTACCCAAGCCGTGCACATGTGCGTATCATAAGGCCATGTACGGATAATGCTGGTATGTAACCATATCCTAAAGCGTATACGTATAGTATACCTTGTGCCGAGAGCGAGATACATGCCGAGAGTCAAATTCTATCAAAATCCCACTTGTTGGCCAATTTTCGACCCTCAGGTGGGCAGTCACAGGTGGGCGTACCCGCCCACCTGAGTGACCCACCCATGTGGTTACTAGTTGTTTAAGAAAGTATAAATAGCATTATTTTGTGTTTTTCAATATCTCATTTATTACATTTAGAAGTTGGTGAGAAGATTAAAGAGGAGAGAGAAAAGAAGGGAGAAAAGAGAACGGAGAAGAGGAAAAGGGAAGGAAGAGGAAGAAGAAATGGATTTAAGTGGCGCCAAACTTTGATCTTCCCATTCCGATGCCGGAAGAGTGATCCCCAACAGGAGATCTACGATTAGAGGTGAGCAAAGGCTATGTTTCTTAAACTTTCACCGAACCCAAGTAAAATCCTTGATTTGGGTAGAGTTCCTTGAGATCTTATAAATACCCCTTGAGATGACGAATCTAAGGTTTGATAGATGATCTATGTGTTGATTTTGAAGGATTTGAAGAAGTGTTTACAAGGTTGGAGAAGCATTGGTGATTTCTTGAGCTAAGAAGTGAGTTGGGGTTTTTGAAAGAGTTCTTGAGCAAAAAAGGTAAGATGGCTTTCCAATCCTTAAATCTAACCTAGATCTAGGTTAGAATCACCTTATAAGACCTTGAATGTGTGGGAAATGTGATTGAAAAAGCCCCATTTGATTCTCCAAAGGCTGGGGAAAGTTTCAAGAAAAATAACACTTTTTCACCCTCTCAGGTGGGCTGAGACCGGTGGGCCAAACGGCCCGCCTGAGGGCACTCGCTTGAGAGGGCAGGCCCTTGGGACCGACCTATGGGCCCCGATCGATGGGTCGACCGACAGGCCGACCTGCTCGTCAGTCATGACTGGTGGGTTGACTGGTGGGTCGACCGACGGGCCGATCGATGGGCCAACCTGCCCGCCGATCCTAGCTGACCCTCGGCCCCCACCAGCCGGCCAACCGGTGGGCCGACCTACTCACCGGTCAGGACCGGTGGGTCAAGACCGGTGGGCCATGACAGGTGGGCTGTCCGACCCACTCGAGAGGCCCCCAATGTGATTTTTGTGTCCGAATGGACCCAAAACGGACGTGCGACCTTCTTTTATGATTCTAAACATGATTTTGTCATCAAATATTGTTAGTTTTGATCTCAAAGTGGTGAAATGCTAATCCCATTCACTTATGATAGGTTCACCAAAAGTTATGTTTCTCGCGTCGGATCTCACCCGTATCGGGTGTGAGTCTTTGTACATGACAGGTAAGTGGGGAGAGGACATTTGGCTTTATTTTAAGGCTTGTTGTGCATTATTCAATTGTATCTAGATTAGCCATGTCATCATGCAAACTATGTGTAGCTTAGTCATCCTCATATGATTATGACATGTGTGTGGTGTTTTACTTTCTCAATGCTAATTGATTGATGTACTTATGTGATGAATGATGGGATCATTGTGCATGATGCATTATTAGACTAGATGCCGTAGTCGGCTTGAAAATGAGTGCATTGGTGGCCCGTGGAATAGGATGCGGTGGCACTATGCAATCATACTATGTCATATAGGAGCATGTGGTTTAGGATTATCATCTTCCCGTGCTACGAGCCTTCCCAACAGGGGTTGAGGTGTTGGGTTACCATTTGGGGGGAAGCAGTGGTCGCGGTTGTCGGGTCACTATGGCGGTTAGACATACGCCCGGCTGGTCATTAGGACAGTCGGTAACCTCAGTGGTATATTCAAGAGGGCCAATCGTACTGCTTTTAAATTACTGAAGTTAGCACCTTTATTTTCTATCATTTACTTTTATGTTGTGAGCTGGTAGTCGGCATGCTTTACTTTTTCGAGTACACACGGTGGGCCTTCTTCGACAGCCCTATGGGCGTATCGCGGGATGGAGTTTGCGGCTCATACCGGGAGTATAAGCGCACTGTGGTTGTAATAGCACTAAACCCAAGACTTAGTAATGTTGTTTAGGTGGATGTGATTTAAAATGAGTTGCATAGCATATAGTGCATATGGGATTGATTGTTGTGTGGTCCTTCTTTTCACTTACTGAGCTAGTGAGCTCATCCTATTCTGCAGGTTACCCACCTGAAGATCAAGGGTCGGGCCCCACAGTTGAATTCCCCGACGAGGATTGGTGGGTCCCCGAGGAGTGTGAGGATGGCACAGATTGCTTGTGCGAGGGCTGTGCTGCGGAACCGCAGTATTGATGCCGTGTAGGGTTATACTTTTTGATTCTTTTGTTGACCCCTTTTTGTGTACTTGATACGTGAATTGTTATTCGTTTTGTGTAAATATCATGCCTACGGGCCCACATGTAATTATCTATATACTAGAACTTGGGTATCAAGTATATTGGGGGTATTTACAGATAAATTAAGTCTTTCGCTAAATTTTTGAACATTTATCTTAGATGTGTGTATGCTGTGGTTGGGTACTGTATCAGATGATCCTGGCAGGTTTGGGTTAACCGGAGTTAACCTGGTCACCGATCCGATTCTGTGTGAACGGGGTGTGACAACGGTGGTGTCAGAGCGCGATGCTCTATTCACTCACAGCATACCATTTAGACCTCATAGAATCTATAATAGGAAATGAGACTGGGTAAATGTAAAAAAAAAAAAAATAAATAAAAATTTAAAGAGTTAAAAGCCAAAGAAAGAAAGTAATAATAATGATTGCATTTAGTTAACGCATTTCATAGCATGCATTAGAGAAGGTTTATTTGGAATAAATGAAAAATTAGTTATTTGATTCCATAACCCATCGAGTACGTATTTAACGAAATTTCGGCAGCATAACGATGCTAAAACAAGATTTCTAAAATTTTTCACACACAAGCACCTGATAGACAACATATATATATATATATACCAATAAGCATAATCAATACAAAACCAACCACAAGTCACCTAACATCATCACAACACCATACTAGCAAGTCCAATTACAAAGAAGGGAACCAATTAGAGACAAGTGAAGAGCTGATGTAGACGGGCGAGGTAAGTCCTCAAAGACCCTCATCATCGTCTAACTCTACTACTCCGTCCCTCCTATGTCTCGATCTAACATTGAGCCGACGGTCGTAGTAATCAAACTTTGAGTTCACCAGCTGTACATCCCTCTGGAGTCGGGAAAAATCCACTGAAATGGCATTGGCCATTGTATCCAAGTCCTCGCCCAATCTTAGGAAGGAACTCTCTAAGGTAGCCTGCCTTTCTAAGATGTTTTCCTCTCTAGAAGCACTCTCATCTAGTCTTCTTAGCAGCTGATCTTGCCCTTCTTTCAAGGCCCTCATAGCAGTCATCATGCCCTCAAAATCAAATGCACCACTCTCAGGTGGTGGGGCTCTGTGCTGTGGGCCTGCAGCCCTCGCAAAGCCAGGATTAACACCTCTTGAATCAAGAGGCTCCTCCTCGAGGATATCCTTGTCCAGAAAATCCTCCTCCTCGAACTGAGGAACATAATCCTCATCCTCCACACTAGTCTCCTCCTCCATAGAAACATCCTCCCTATGGGCATTCCTCCTGCCCCTGCCTCTTTGAGCTCCTGCTCTCTGAGGTACATCTATGAGAGCTTGGAGACCCATCCTCAGTAGGTTTCCCCTATCAAACTTGTCTGCTGGAGTCTTTCCCTCCTCACCACTCAGATCCACCATAAAGAACCCAAAGATCCTGGTGAGGATCCTACCATATGGGAACCCTCAATCCTCGGGGTGTGAGGTATGATGCTTCATAGTCTTAAGGATGATGTAAGGCAAGCATAAGTGCTCGGCACCTCCCTTCAAGGCCTTATAGATGCAGAAGGCTATGTAGGCCGCCATGAAGCCTGCCTGGTTCCGGTGACCTCCTCTAGGGAGCAAATTGAACTGAACCAAATGAGAAAATACACGAACCTCTGGGTAAAATGTCATCTCAGAATCCAAACACTCCTTACTACCACAGATGGTCTCGTAAATATGGTCCTACATCTCCAAACTTAAGGATGGGCCCACGGGCTTATTCCTTGGGGGACTGTAGAAATGATGCCCAGCTGACGAAATGTCCAAAATACTAGCAAGGGTGTCCACAGTCAAGTGAATGTTCACCCCCTTCACCATGCTAGTTATTGAATACTCCCCATACTGGTAAGAGACCTCCAAATTGTAGTAGAATCTTCAAACCAGTTGCTCATTGCATGGACGATCTATGTTGAGGATAGACTGCCAACCCACTGCAGTGAACCTCTCATGAAGTTGAACCTTGTGGAAATCATTGATTACCACGGTCTTCTCCATCATCACAGACCTCTTTAGAAAGGCCTGCCAGTTGGTTGCTGCCTCTGAACTTCGGAAGAGTCTCTCATCGTAGTCTGAAGGGTCGATGGGGGCAGGTCCTTGTCGCCCTGTGCGGGGAGCTGGGGAACTAATCCCTGCACTCTTCCATTTGGAAGTTGCAGCCCTATGTCGAGTGGAAGAGGATGCGGGTTCCTTGACCTTGTGAGAAGACATCCTAGTAAGAAAAAGGAGGAAATAATGATAAGTAAGGATGTTGCATAACAAAGGAAACAAATAGGTGGGTGAGCAAGTGCATGTAAATGCACCTAAATACATAACGTGGATTGTGATAGAAAGAGGAGTGGATAAATCATGGAGAAATGAATAGGAGGAAGCCCCCAAAACATGATATCTACTAGCACATTGCAAAATAGAAATGTAACAAAGGCATATAAAGCACAGCAAGTGAGGAATGATGGAAAAACTCCAAATCTCAATGTGCAAGTTCAATCTAAGAAAATGAAAAGTCTCACAATAGGGTAAAGCTTGAAGCTTACATGTCTATGAATGAAATGCCATCATTATACAATCTAAAGTATGCAAAGAAATCTTCTATTATGACATTGAGGTGCAAGGAATGAAATAGATTTAAGTTGTCCACAGTATGAAATGATGGGAAGAGGATCATAGAAACCCAGAAATTTTTTCAAGGAACCCAACACAAAAGAGATGGTTTTTCATGGAAAAGAGATGGATTTTCATGGAAAGAGATGGGATTTCAAGCATACACAAATTTCCATGATCTCTCCAACATTATAAGTGCAGTTCAAGCATAAGGAATTTCATTTGAATTGTTGTTGGGGAGAAAAAAGGGTAGAGATAGAAGAAAACCCCAAAGTGGAGAAAATTAGGCCATGGTTTGGGATTTCTCTCATAAATTGAGAAGTAAAGCCTAAAACTATGAATGAATCACAAAGAAAACATCACATTCTCATGGAATGATTGTTCTATGGAAAGAAACATGGAAACAAAATCAAGATTTGGGGACGACACATGGATTCAACCTCCAAAGTACATGTTCCAAGAAGAAGAATGGAGAAGAGACTTACTTGAGAGTGGAGGAGTAGGATCTTCCCAAAATCGGCGGAATTGTTGAGTGAGATCGCGAGTGGAAGCGTCAAGAAACTCTCACAAATCGCTTGAGTGAGAGAAGGGGGAAGAAATGGGAGAAAAAAGAGGAAACAGGGGCTTAAAAGCCTTGTTCCTCTTTCGCCTCAGTTCGGACCGGCGGGCCGACCCGAGCTGCCCGTCGGTGGACAGCCCGCCGGTTAGGAGAAAACACAAAAAAAGGGGATTTACTATATATATAATATTGATACAAAAAAAAGGGAGTGTGTCAAGTGGGACCCTCGCCCTACTGTTGAAGCACTTGCATAATACTTTCAGGATTAAGCTGTGGCTAGTTGCAAGGCATCATACACAATACTACCTTGTGTGTTGGCATATGATTATGTGCCGATGTAAATTCTAAGGTACTTAACCAATGTTTGTGTATGATATATTCCAGGTGCGAGGACACGATGGTACGTACTAGATCCGGTAGCAATGCACGAGGTACCTCACGTGGTCCTCGTCCGGTCAGTTGACCACCAAATCCTAGAAGGTCCCGCTCTGTGGAGAAAACCCCACTCCCACAACTTCAAGAAACCTTTGGTCAGGGTGTGGCACCAGGGGACCCACCTGTGACTAAACTTCCTGATCGTCCATCGGTCATCACTCTGGGTGATGTTGCAACCATAATTCAGCAGTCACAACAAACCTTCCAGCAACAAATACTGTAGCAGCAGTAAGCATTTATGGCTGCTATACAGCAATAGTTAGACCTTTCTCAAACCGGTCAACCTCCCTGGATACTTACTCCACAGGACCCACCTGTAGGGTCTGACACGGGGCCACAAGCTGGAGTTACACCTCTAATTCAGCCACTCAGCACTCCTCCGTATATGGTGCCCCCTTCATACCCTTACTACCCGGCATATGCAACCAATTACCCATCGAGGAATAATACGTCAAGGGTAGTGGAATCTTTCAAGAGGAATTTACCACCTGTATTCTCTAAGGTGGGAAGTGATCCTCTAGAGCCGGACCGATGGATCCAAGAGTTGGAAAAGATATTTGAGGTGATTGAGTGCACTGAGGCACAAAAACTTATTTATGCGGGGCTGCAACTCAAGAATTAAGCCAACTCTTGGTGGCAAGCCTCTAAGCCTATATTGTTGGCCGCACTCCGGAAGCCACCTAGGAACAATTCAAAGATTTGTTCTTGGCCAACCACTACCCTCGTAGTTTCAGAGACCGTAAAGAAATGGAATTTATGGCCTTAACTCAAGGGAATAAGACTATCCTTGAGTATCAGCAGTAGTTTGAAAGCTTGTTCCATTTTGCCCCTAGGCATATGAGATTGGCTGAAGAAGAGGCTACAAGATTTCTGAAGGGATTAAAGCCATCCATTGGGTCAGTGCTTGAGGTCTTAGATTTGACAGATTATGGCCAGATTGTGCAAAAGGCTAAGACCATGGAAGACAAGCAGAAAGGAGAAAAGTCCCTCACACCTGGATTGTGGAAGACGACAAATCCATTTCCAGACATGGGCAACTCATCCAAGGCATACCGTGGGTCGTATAGTTCTGGGCCTACATATATACAGCCCTATAGGCGATCTGGCTACCCTCCTCGAGCAGCTGGTGGTTCGGGCTCTACATCTTTCTGCCCAAACACTAGTACGGTAACTACAGTCCCAAGGCCGCCTCGACCTCCGTCTACAATGGGGCAAGTGCAGAGGGGCCCCACCCTAGTTTCGACGTCAGAGATCCGTTGCTTTAATTGCCATTCCTATGGGCTCTATGCTAAAGACTGTCAGGTTAGACCAGCCTTACCCTCCAGTCATCTCTCTGCATACCGACGACCTTTAACTCGGGGGAATCAATCGGAAGGAAGAATGTATACCCTATCAACTGAGGAAGCTGAGGCCAGCACGAAAGTGGTAGAAGGTACATTTTAATCTAAGATTTTATTTATGTTAAATATTGATGACCTGTTGTACTTATATGCATTGTTGCACTAGGTTTTCTACCTATATCGGGCATACCAGCGTATGTCTTGTTTGATTCAGGAGCTACACATTCATTCATATCTAAGAGATTTGCTGAGAAACTGGGTATGTCACCCAGGACACTAGATAATGGGATGATTGTTAGTATGCCTACTGGTAAAGTTACACAGTTGAAGGAGGTGTATGGGCCATGCCCTATGGAAATCAGTGGGAAGAAATTGGGTGCACAACTCATTAAGTTCAACATACAAAACTTTGACGTTATACTGGGAATGGATTAGTTGTTGGCCCATCGAGCTAATGTGATGTGTGTTGAAAAATTAATTAGGGTGATAGATAATGAAGGAAAAGAATTGGTATACCAAGCAGATAAAATGAAACGGGCTAGAAAGGTCCTTGTCTCCACTCTTCAAGTGGTAAAGTTGTTGGAAAGTGGATGTCAGGGTTACTTAGCATTGGTACTTGATGTTGATGCAAAGGTTACACCTCTAGAAGAGATAAAGGTGGTTAAAGAATTTCCCAATGTCTTTCCAGATGATCTGATGCATCTGCCGCCTGATAGAGAGTTAGAATTTGCCATAAACTTGATTCTTGGAGCAGCTTCAGTGTCTAAAGCTCCATATAGGGTGGCACCAGCCGAACTGAAGGAGTTACAGATGCAGTTGCAAGAATTACTGGAGAAGGGGTTTATTTGCCCAAGTGTTTCACCTTGGGGTGCCCCAGTATTGTTTGTCAAAAAGAAGGATGGCAGCTTGCATATGTGCATCGATTATCGGGAATTGAATAAGCTAACCATTAAGAACTGGTATCCATTGCCACGTATTGATGATCTGTTTGACCAGCTACAAGGTGCCAAGGTATTTTCAAAGATAGACCTTAGATCAGGCTATTATTTGCTCAAGATAAAGAGCGGTGACATACCCAAGACAACGTCCAGGACTCGGTATGGTCACTATGAGTTCCTAGAGTTATCTTTTGGGTTAACCAATGCATCGGCATCGTTCGTAGATTTAATGAATCGAGTATTCCATGATGTCTCGATAAATGGGTAATTATTTTTCTTGATGAGATCTTGATCTACTCTAAGACAGAAGAGGAGCACACTCAACACTTGAGGATGGAGTTACCGAGACTGAGAGAACAACAATTGTTTGCCAATTACAGTAAATGTGAATTTTGGCTTGAGCAAGTTGGATTCCTGGGACACGTAGTGTCTTAGGCTGGAATTGAGGTGGATCTTGATAAGGTGAAAGCAATAATAGAGTGGAAAAGCCCTAAGAACATTATAGAAATTAGAAGTTTCTTGGGTTTGGCTGGATACTACCGGCGCTTCATTGAGAATTTTGCTCGGATCTCAGCACCAATGACAAAGTTAACCAAAAAGGGTGTGAAATTTGAATGGGTATAGGAATACGAGAAGAGTTTTTAGGAATTGAAGAAGAGGTTGGTGTCAGCCCCTGTGTTAACCATCCCTGAGGCACAGGTGGAATGACAGTCTACACTGAAGCTTCCAAGGTTAGGTTGGGTTGTGTTCTCATGCAACGCGGTAAGGTGATAGCGTATGCATCCCGACAACTAAAGGAATATGAGAAGAACTACCCCACTCATGACTTGGAACTAGCTGCAGTCATTTTTGCCCTAAAGATTTGACGACATTATTTGTATGGGGAGAAGTGCGAGATATACAGTGATCACAAAAGCCTTAAGTACTTTTTCACCCAAAGAGATTTGAACATGAGGTAGAGGAGATGGCTCGAACTCATGAAGGATTATGACTGTGACATTCAGTATCATCCTGGCAACGCTAATATAGTGGCAGATGCATTGAGTCGAAAGGTACCGACTGTATCACTCTCACACTTAGCAGTCAGCCCACCACTTGTACAAGAAGCGACGCTAATGGATGAAACCCTCTTATATAAAGGAGCAACCTTAGAGCTTGAACATCAACTAGAAAACCTTAAATGGTTGACTGTATCACTGGCGACTCTATAGGTGCATCCGTCTATTGGGCAAGAGGTGATAATGAAACAACCTTTGGATCCTGAACTGCAGCGGATCAGAGTTAAGATTCAAGATCAAACAATGAACGACCCTGATTTTGTTTTAGCCAGCGATGGGGCATTACTGTTTCGAGGCAGGTTATGTGTGCCCGATGATTTAGATATATAAGACAAGATAGTGCGGGAAGCACACAGCTCTGAGTACTCACTCCACCCAGGAAGTACAAAGATGTATAAAGACCTTAAACAAAATTACTGGTGGCCATGCATGAGAATCACAATAGCTCTGTATGTGGTGACTTGTCTTACATGCTAGAAAGTAAAAGCTGAGAGGCATCGACCTTATGGTACTTTTCAACCACTCCCAGTACAAGACTGAAAGTGGGATAGAATTACAATGGACTTCGTCACCGGACTACCATGCACACCTAAGGGGATGGATGCGATATGGGTGATTGTCGATCGGCTTACTAAGACTGCTCATTTCATTCCCATCAAGACCAAGTTCTCTATGGCCAAGTTAGCACAACTTTATATGGATAACATAGTGCGCTTACATAGAGTGCCGGTGAGCATTGTGTCAGATAGGGACCCAAGGTTCTCTTCTAGATTTTGGAAAAGTTTCCAGCATGCTTTAGGATCACAAGTAAATTTGAGTACTGCTTTCCACCCACAGACCGATGGTCAGTCAGAGCGAACCATACAGATATTAGAAGACATGCTCAGGGCTTATGCAATGGAAATGTGTGGTAATTGGGAAGAATATATACCCCTTATGGAGTTTTCCTATAACAACAGTTACCAAGCTACAATTGGGATGGCTCCATATGAGGTATTATATGGTAGGAAGTGTAGAACTCCCTTGTATTGGAATGAGGTAGGCGAACGCCGAATGTTAGGACCTGAAATGATACAGATGACTTGTGACAAGGTCGATGTTATTCGAGAAAGGATTAAGGCAGCTCAGTCACGCCAAAAGAGCTATGCAGACAACCGCAGGAAAGACATTGAGTTTCAAGCAGGAGAAAAGGTGTTCCTCAAGATTTCTCCTACAAAAGGGTTACAAAGATTCCATAGAAAGGGTAAGTTGAGCCCGAGATACATTGGCCCATTTGAGATCTTAGCTCGGGTTGGCTCAGTAGCCAACATGCTTGCTTTGCCACCTTCTCTCGGGAATATTCATAACGTATTCCATGTATCCGTGCTGAAGCGATACGTTAATGATCCATCGTATGTGTTACCCACGGAACTAGAATATCTAGAAGCTGATATGACCTATATAGAGCAGCCAGCTGAAATCTTGGACCGAAAAGTGAAAATCCTTCGCAACCGCTCCATTTCCTTCGTAAAGGTACGATGGGCCAATCATTCACTTGAAGAAGCATCTTGGGAGAAAGAGAATGAAATCCAAGCCAAGTACCCTCATCTTTTCGAACAACTAGGTACGTCAATTTTAAGGAAGAAATTTTCAAAAAGGTGGGGGGATAAATGTGATACCCTACTTTTTGAAACCGGTCTAATTACACGGTTGACCCGGTTTAACCATGCAGAACCTGAACTAGAGAGGGCTAAGGCAGGTTCCTTATGGACCATGATGGCAAGGGTGACTCTGAACACGGGTTGGCCAGACAAGTCCGAGTCAGTGCCAGAGGAGATGGGTGTATCCAAGCCATGCACATGTGCATATCATAAGGCCATGTACGGATAATGCTGGTATGTAGCCGTATCCTAAAGCACATACGTATAGTATACCTTGTGCCGAGAGCGAGATACATGTCGAGAGTCGAATTCTATCAAAATCCCACTTGTTGGTCAATTTTTGGCCCTCAGGTGGGCGGTCACAGGTGGGCGCACCCACCCACCTGAGTGACCCACCTATGCGGTTACTAGTTGTTTAAGAAAGTATAAATATCATTATTTTGTGTTTTTCAATATCTTATTTATTACATTTAGAAGTTGGTGAGAAGATTAAAGAGGAGGGAGAAAAGAAGGGAGAAAAGAGAACGGAGAAGAGGAAAAGGGAAGGAAGAGGAAGAAGAAATGGATTTAAGCAGTGCCAAGGTTTGATCTTCCCATTCCGACGCTGGAAGAGTGATCCCCAACACGAGATCTATGATTAAAGGTGAGCAAAGGCTATGTTTCTTAAACTTTCACCGAACCCAAATAAAACCCTTGATTTGGGTAGAGTTCTTTGAGATCTTGTAAATACCTCTTGAGATGACGAATCTAAGGTTTGATAGATGGTCTATGTGTTTATTTTAAAGGATTTGAAGAAGTGTTTACAAGTTTAGAGAAGCATTGGTGATTTCTTGAGCTAAGAAGTGAGTTGGGGTTTTTGAAAGAGTTCTTGAGCAAAAAAGGTAAGATGGCTTTCCAATCCTTAAATCTAACCTAGATCTAGGTTAGAATCACCTTATAAGACCTTGAATGTGTGGAAAATGTGATTGGAAAAGCCCCATTTGATTCCTCACAGGTTGGGGAAAGTTTCAAGAAAAATAGCTTTTTTCCACCCTCTCAGGTGGGCTAAGACCAGTGGACCAAATGGCCCGCCTGAGGGCACTCGCCTGAGAGGCCAGGCCTTCGGGGTCGACCGATGGGCTTCGATCAGTGGGTTGGCCGATGGGCTGACTTGCCCATCAGTCATGATCGGTGGGTCGATCGGCGGGCCGACCGATGGGCCAACCTGCCCGCCTGTCCGAGTTGACCCTCGGTCCCCACCGGCGGGCCAACGTGTGGGCCTACCTGACCAACGGTCAGGACCGGTGGGTCTAGACCGGTGGGCCGACTCGCCCACCTATGAAGACCGGTGGGCTGTCCGACCCACCTGAGAGGCCCCTAACGTGATTTTTGTGTCCGAATGGACCCAAAACGGACATGCGGCCTTCTTTTATGTTTCTAAACATGATTTTGTCATCAAATCTTATTAGTTTTGACCCCAAAGTGGTGAAATGCTAACCCTATTCACTTATGATAGGTTCACCAAAAGTTACGTTTCTCACGTCGAATCTCACCCGTATCGGGCGTGAGTCTTTGTACACGACAGGTAAGTGGCGAGAGGACGTTTGACTTTATTTTAAGGCTTGTTGTGCATCATTCAATTGTATCTAGATTAGCCATGTCATCATGCAAACTATGTGTAGCTTAGTCATCCTCATATGATTATGACATGCGTGTGGTGTTTTACTTTCTCAATGCTAATTGATTGATGTACTTATGTGATGAATGATGGGATCATTGTGCATGATGTATTATTAGACTAGATGCCATAGTCGGCTTGGAAGCGAGTGCATTAGTGGCCCGTGGAATAGGACGTGGTGGCACTATGCAATCGTACTGTCATAAAGGAGCATGCGGTTTAGGATTATCATCTTCCCGTGCTACGACCCTTCCTAACAAGGGTTGAGGTGTTGGGTTACCATTTGGGGGGAAGCAGTGGTCGCGGTTGTTGGGTCACTATGGCGGTTAGACATATGCCCGGTAGGTCATTAGGACAATTGGCAACCTCAGTGGTATATTCAAAAGGGCCAATCGTACTGCTTTTAAATTGCTGGAGTCAGAACCTTTATTTTTTATCATTTACTTTTATGTTGATAGCCAGTAGTCGGCATGCTTTACTTTTTCTAGTACTCACGGTGGGCTTTCTCCGACAGCCCTATGGGCGTATCGTGGGATGGATTTTGCAGCTCGTACCTGAAGTATACGCGTACTGTGGTTGTAGTAGCATGTTTAAGATTTAAAATGTAACCGCAAGCGTACGGATCAGTGTAGCTACGGGTCGAACACAGGGAGAGCAGCCACTTTATTTTTTTATTTCTTTTAATAATGCGAAAGTGAACTGATTAATGGTTGTGATCTAATTCTAATTACCGTCCTAAAAATAACGTCCTAACCATTCGTCATCTAAGAATTTGAAGAAGTGTTTACAAGGTTAGAGAAGCATTGGTGATTTCTTGAGCTAAGAAGTGAGTTGGGGTTTTTGAAAGAGTTCTTGAGCA
>NW_024869196.1:22919-31573 GCF_013358625.1 Macadamia integrifolia
ACGACTGAAATAAAAATCCTAAATTAAGAAAGAAAGGGTAGTCAGAAGAGGGAATGAGAGGGGGGAGAGAAGACTACTGAAGGAGCCTACTTACTTGAATCAATGCTTGAACTTGAAAAAAAAAAATTGCTCCACGGCTCGTGATCTTGTCACCTAGATCTAAGCCTAGAACTATAACTTAAAAAATTACAACTCAATTGCATAAATCATAAACATAAAAAGAACTGAATAAAAATAAAAGAGTGCTTGCATTAATTGACATAAAAAAAAACTATTACAAAAGTGATTAAAGCAAAAATAGAGAAGAACTAGAACTAAAGAGAGAGCAAGAGAAAGAGAGAGCAAGAGAAAGAGAGAGCAACTAAAAAAAACTAGAAGAAGAATGAATTGTGTCTCCTCCTCTTACATGAGTTGTATTTATAGGGAATGGAGAGGTAGGGTAACAATTTTCTCTTTCCTAAAAGAGAAAAACCCACAATTGATTGTGAGATCTTTAGAGTCCAAAAGTGCTAAGATGGAGGAGAGATAAGAGAGAAATAAATTTTGAGAAATTTCCTAAAATTTTTTGCTTATTTTCTTTCCTTTTTTTTTCTAATTTATTTTTCTTCTTTTTTTCTCTCTCCTAGGGACGATTTTTTTTTCTTCCTTTGTGTGATTTGGACAATCTTTGGTGATGATGTGGAGGAGAGAGAAGATTTGGACAATTTTTTGTTCTCCCCTTTTTTTCTCTTTCCTTTTTTTTTCTTCTCTTCTTGCTTCCACGATTTTGCTTTCCTTTTTTTCTTTTTCTTTTTCTTCTCTTCTTGCTTCCACGATTTTCTTGCTTCTAACTTGATGTGGAAATCCCCTCCATGACCTTAGTGCTTTAAGTGAGTGAAAAGCAGGAAATCTTCAACAAAATCTTCTAAAAAAAACAACCATAAGATTCGAACTTGAGACCTCTTGGTGAGCAAGAGAATTTTGTACACCATAGCTCACCAACTAAGCTAGGTAATTGTTGTTACCAAAAACAAATCTTTAATCACTTAAGGATGTGGTCCATCGATCCTTGTTGGCATTTGGAGTATTCCTTGTACCCCTGGGACAATTGCAAACGGGCTGGTTCTGCATCTCGGTTCAGTTCTGATCCATTATTCTTTTTCTGACCCGAAAAAGAATAATCATTTGTACGGGTGACCAAACAAATGTGTACTTTTAATTGAACACGTCCATCTTGCTCAAAATTTTGTCCTCTTCGCAACCATGGAAAGAAATAGGACCTCTTTACGTGTAAAATTGAAGATATAGCGCCCGATAGTCCTTAAGGCCTTGAAAATATAAAACCTGCAAAAAGAGAATAAAACCCAAGGTAGCTCCATTCTAAATATGTAATATGCATGTTTTACTACCCTAGATTTCACACATAAATGTGCTCATCATAGCACTAAACCAAAGACTTAGTAATGATGTTTAAGTGGATGTGATTTAAAATGAATTGCATAGCATATAGTGCATATGATTGTGATTGTTGTGTGGTCCTTCTTTTCACTTACTGAGCTAGTGAGCTCATCCCATTCTCTAGGTTACCCGCTGAAGATCAAGGGTCGGGCCCCACAGTTGAGTTCCCCGACGAGGATTGGTGGGTCCCCGAGGAGTGTTAGCAAGGCACGGATTGCTTATACGAGGGCTGTGCTGCGGGACTGCAGTATTGACGCCATGTAGGGTTATACTTTTTGATTCTTTTGTTGACCCCTTTTTATGTACTTGATACATGAATTGTTATTCTTTTTGTGTAAATATCATGCCTGCGGGCCCACTTGTAATTATCTATATACTACAATTTGGGTATCAAGTATATTGGGGGTATTTACAGGTAAATTAAGTCTTTCGCTGAACTTTTGAACGTTTATCTTAGATGTGTGTATGCTGTGGTTGGGTACTGTATCAGATGATCCTGGTAGGTTTGGGTTAACCGGAGTTAACCTGGTCACCGATCCGGTTCTGTGTGAACGGGGTGTGACAACGGTGGTATTAGAGCGTGATGCTCTATTCACTCACAGCATACCATTTAGACCCCATAGAATCTATAATAGGAAATGGGATTGGGTAAATGTAAAAAAAAAAAAAAAAAAAACTTTAAAGAGTTAAAAGCCAAAGAAAAAAAGTAATAATAATGGTTGCATTTAGTTAACGCATTCATGGCATGTATTAGAGAAGGTTTATTTAGAATAAATGAAAAATTAGTTATTTGATTCCATAACCCATCGAGTACGTATTTAACAAAATTTCGGCAGCATAACGATGCTAAAACAAGATTTCTAAAATTTTTCACACACAAGCACCTGATAAACAACATATATATATATACCAATAAGCATAATCAATACAAAACCAACCACAAGTCACCTAACATCATCACAACACCATACTAGCAAGTCCAATTACAAAAAAGGGAACCAATTAGAGACAAGTGAAGAGCTGATGTAGACGGGCGAGCTAAGTCCTCAAAGACCCTCGTCATCGTTTAACTCTACTACTCCATCCCTCCTATGTCTCGATCTAACATTAAGGCGACGGTCGTAGTAATCAAACCTTGAGTTCACCAACTGTACATCCCTCCGGAGTCAGGAAAAATCCGCTGAAATGGCGTTGACCATTGTATCCAAGTCCTCGCCCAATCTTAGGAAGGAACTCTCTAAGGTAGCCTGCCTTTCTAAGATGTTTTCCTCTCTAGAAGCACTCTCATCTAGTCTTCTTAGCATCTGATCTCGCCCTTCTTTCAAGGCCCTCATAGCAGTCATCATGCCCTCAAAATCAAATGCACCACTCTCAGGTGGTGGGGCTCTGTGCTGTGGGCCTGCAGCCCTCGCAAAGCTAGGATCAGCACCTCTTGAATCAAGAGGCTCCTCCTCGAGGATATCCTCGTCCAGAAAATCCTCCTCCTCGAACTGAGGAACATAATCCTCATCCTCCACACTAGTCTCCTCCTCCATGGAAACATCCTCCCTACGGGCATTCCTCCTGCCCCTGCCTCTTTAAGCTCCTGCTCTCTGAGGTACATCTATGAGAGCTTGGAGACCCATCCTCAGTAGGTTTCCCCTATCAAACTTGTCTGCTGGAGTCTTTCCCTCCTCACCACTCAGATCCACCCTAAAGAACCCAAAGATCCTGGTGAGGATCCTACCATATGGGAACCCTCCATCCTCGGGGTGTGAGGTATGATGCTCCATAGTCTTAAGGATGATGTAAGGCAATCTAAAGTATGCAAAGAAATCTTCTATTATGACATTGAGGTGCAAGGAATGAAATAGATTTAAGTTGTCCACAAGTATGAAATGATGGGAAGAGGATCATAGAAACCCAGAAAGTTTTTCAAGGAACCCAACACAAAAGAGATGGGTTTTCATAGAAAAGAGATGGATTTTCATGGAAAGAGATGGGATTTCAAGCATACAGAAATTTCCATGATCTCTCCAACATTACAAGTGCAATTCAAGCATAAGGAGTTTCATTTGAATTGTTGTTGGGGAGAAAAAAGGGTAGAGATAGAAGAAAACCCCAAAGTGGAGAAAATTAGGGCATGGTTTGGGATTTCTCTCATAAATTGAGAAGTAAAGCCTAAAACTATGAATGAATCACAAAGAAAACATCACATTCTCATGGAATGATTGTTCTATGGAAAGAAATATAGAAAAAAAATCAAGATTTGGGGACTACACATGGATTCAACCTCCAAAGTACATGTTCCAAGAAGAGGAATGGAGAAGAGACTTACTTGAGAGTGGAGGAGTTGGATCTTCCTAAAATCTGTGGAATTGTTGAGTGAGATCGCGAGTGGAAGCGTCAAGAAACTCCCAAAAATCGCCTGAGTGAGAGAAGGGGGAAGAAATGGGAGAAAAAAGAGGAAACAGGGGCTTAAAAGCCCTGTTCCTCTTCCGCCTCGGTTCGGACTGGCGGGTCGACCTGAGCTGCCTGCCTGTGGACAGCCCTCCAGTTGGGAGAAAACACAAAAAAAAGGGGATTTACTATATATATAATATTGGTACAAAAAAAAGGGAGTGTGTCGAGTGGGACCCTCGCCCTACTGTTGAAGCACTTGCACAATACTTTCAGAATTAAGCTGTGGCTAGTTGCAAGGCATCATACACTATACTACCCTGTGTGTTGGCATATGATTATGTGCCAATGTAAA
Organism: Macadamia integrifolia; assembly: GCF_013358625.1. Lineage (NCBI taxonomy): Eukaryota > Viridiplantae > Streptophyta > Magnoliopsida > Proteales > Proteaceae > Macadamia > Macadamia integrifolia. The sequence continues at coordinate 27,091 of NW_024869196.1, forward strand.
TTCTAAGGTACTTAACCAATGTTTGTGTATGATATGTTCCAGATGTGAGGACACAATGGTACGTACTAGATCCGGTAGCAATGCACGATGTACCTCACGTGGTCCTCGTCTGGTCAGTCGACCACCAAATCCTAGAAGGTCCCGCTCTGTGGGGAAAACCCCACTCCCACAACCTCAAGAAACCTTTGGTCAGGGTGTGGCAACAGGGGACCCACCTGTGACTACACTTCCGGATCCTCCGCTGGTCATCACTCCGGGTGATGTTGCAACCATAATTCAACAGTCACAATAAGCCTTCCAGCAACAAATGCTGCAGCAGTAGCAAGCATTTATGGCTGCTATACAGCAACAGTTAGACCTTTCTCAAACCGGTCAACCTCCCTGGATACTTACTCCACAGGACCCACCTGTAGGGTCTGACACGGGGCCACAAGCTGGAGTTACACCTCCAATTCAGCCATTCAGCAGTCCTTCATATATGGTGCCCCCTCCATACCCTTACTACCCGGTATACGCACCCAATTACCCACCGAGGAATAATACGTCAAGGGTAGTGGAATATTTCAAGAGGAATTTACCACCTGTATTCTCTAAGGTGGGAAGTGATCCTCTAGAGCCGAACCAGTGGATCCAAGAGCTGGAAAAGATATTTGAGGTGATTGAGTACACTGAGGCATAAAAACTTATTTATGCGGGGCTGCAACTCAAGAATGAAGCCAACTCTTGGTGGCAAGCCTCTAAGCCTATATTGTTGGCCGCACATCCGGAACCCACCTGGGAACAGTTCAAAGAGTTGTTCTTAGCCAACCACTACCCTCGTAGTTTCAGAGACTATAAAGAAATGGAATTTATGGCCTTAACTCAAGGGAATAAGACTATCCTTGAGTATCAACTGTAGTTTGAAAGCTTGTTCCATTTTTCCCCTAGGCATATGAGGTCGGCTGAAGAAAAGGCTGCAAGATTTCTGAAGGGATTAAAGGCATCCATTGGGTCAATGCTTGAGGTCTTAGATTTGACAGATTATGGCCAGATTGTGCAAAAGGCTAAGACCATAGAAGATAAGCAGAAGGGAGAACAGTTCCTCACACCTGGATTGTGGAAGAGGACCAATCCATTTTCGGACATGGGCAACTTATCCAAGGCATACCATGGGTCGTATAGTTCTGAGCCATATATAGACAACCCTATAGGCCATCTGGTTATCCTCCTCGACCAGCTGGTGGTTCGGGCTCTACATCTTTTCGCCCAAACACTAGTACGGTACCTACAGTCCCAAGGCCGCCTCGACCTCCGTCTATAGTGGGACAAGTGCAAAGGGGCGCCCTCTGCATACCAACGACCCTTAACTCGAGGGAATCAATCGCAAGGAAGAATGTATGCCCTATCAGCTGAAGAAGCTGAGGCCAACACAAAAGTGGTAGCAGGTACATTTTAATTTAAGATTTTCCTTATGTTAAATATTGATGACCTACTGTACTTATATGCATTGTTGCACTAGGTGTTCTACCTATATCGGGCATACCAGCGTATGTCTTGTTTGATTCAGGAGCTACACATTCATTCATATCTAAGAGATTTGCTGAGAAACTGGGTATGTCACCCAGGACACTAGATAATGGGATGATTGTTAGTATGCCTACTGGTAAAGTTACACAGTTGAAGGAGGTGTATGGGCTGTGCCCAGTGAAAATCAGTGGGAAGAAATTGGATGCACAACTCATTAAGTTCAACATGCAAAACTTTGACGTTATACTGGGAATGGATTAGTTGTCGGCCCATCGAGCTAATGTGATGTGTGCTGAAAAATTAATTAGAGTGATAGATGATGAAGGAAAAGAATTGGTATACCAAGCAGATAAAATGAAACGGGCTAGAACGGTCCTTGTCTCCGCTCTTCAAGTGGTAAAGTTGTTGGAAAGTGGATGTCAGGGTTACTTAGCATTGGTACTTGATGTTGATGCAAAGGTTACACCTCTAGAAGAGGTAAAGGTGGTTAAAGAATTTCCCGATGTCTTTCCAGATGATCTGGTACATCTGCCGCCTAATAGAGAGTTAGAATTTGTCATAGACTTGATTCCTGGAGCAGCTCCAGTGTCTAAAGCTCCATATAGGATGGCACCAGCCGAACTGAAGGAGTTATAGATGCAGTTGCAAGAATTACTGGAGAAGGGGTTTATTCGCCCAAGTGTTTCACCTTGGGCTGCCCCAGTATTATTTGTCAAAAAGAAGGATGGCAGCTTGCGTATGTGCATCGATTACCGGGAATTGAATAAGCTAACCATTAAGAACTGGTATCCATTGCCACGCATTGATGATCTGTTTGACCAGCTACAAGGTGCCAAGGTATTTTCAAAGATAGACCTTAGATCAGGCTATTATCAGCTCAAGATAAAGAGCAGCGACATACCCAAGACAGCGTTCAGGACTCGGTGTGGTCATTATGAGTTCCTAGTGTTATCTTTTGGGTTAACCAATGCATCGGCATCATTCATGGATTTAATGAATCGAGTATTCCACGATGTCTTGATAAATGGGTAATTATTTTTATTGATGACATCTTGATCTACTCTAAGGCAGAAGAGGAGCACACTCAACACTTGAGGATGGTGTTACAGAGACTGAGAGAACAACAATTGTTTTCCAATTACAGTACATATGAATTTTGGCTTGAGCAAGTTGGATTCTTGGGACACGTAGTGTCTGAGGCTAGAATCGAGGTGGATCCTGATAAGGTGAAAGTAGTAGTAGAGTGGGAAAGCCGTAAGAACATTACTGAAATTAGAAGTTTCTTGGGTTTTGCTGGATACTACCGGCGCTTCATTGAGAATTTTGCTCGGATCTCAGCACCATTGACTAAGTTAACCAAAAAGGGTGTGAAATTTGAATGGGCAGAGGAATGCGAGAAGAGTTTTCAGGAATTGAAGAAGAGGTTGGTGTCGGCCCTTGTGTTGACCATCCCTGAAGGCACAGGTGGAATGACAGTCTACACTGACGCTTCCAAGGTTGGGTTGGGTTGTGTTCTTATGCAACGCAGTAAGGTGATAGCGTATGCATCCCGACAACTAAAGGAATATGAGAAGAACTACCCCACTCATGACTTGGAACTAACCGCAGTCATTTTTGCCCTAAAGATTTCGCGACATTATTTTTATGGGGAGATGTGCGAGATATACAGTGATCACAAAAGCCTTAAGTACTTTTTCACCCAAAGAGATTTGAACATTAGGCAGAGGAGATGGCTCGAACTCATGAAGGATTATGACTGTGACATTCAGTATCATCCTGGCAAGGCTAATGTAGTGGCAGATGCATTGAGTCGGAAGACACAGACTGTATCACTCTCACACTTAGCAGTCAGCCCACCACTCGTATAAGAAGCGACGCTAATGGATGAAACCCTCTTATATGAAGGAGCAACCTTAGACCTTGAACATCAACTAGAAAACCTTAAATGGTTGACTGTATCACTGGCAACTCTACAGGTGCATTCGTCTATTAGGTAAGAGGTGATAATGAAACAACCTTTGGATCCTGAACTGTAGCGGATCAGAGTTAAGATTCAAGATCAAACAATGAACGACCCTGATTTTGTTTTAGCCAGCGATGGGGCATTATTGTTTTGAGGCAGGTTATGTGTGCCTGATGATTTGGATATACAAGACAAGATAGTGCGGGAAGCACACAGCTCTGAGTACTCACTCCACCCAGGAAGTACAAAGATGTATAAAGACCTCAACCAAATTACTGGTGGCCAAGCATGAAAATCACAATAGCCCTATATGTAGCGACTTGTCTTACATGCCAAAAAGTAAAAGCTGAGAGGCATCGAACTTATGGTACTCTTCAACCACTCCCGATACCAGACTGGAAGTGGGATAGGATTACAATGGACTTTGTCACCGAACTACCATGCACACCTAAGGGGATGGATGCGATATAGGTGATAGTTGACCGACTTACTAAGACTGCTCACTTCATTCCCATCAAGACCAAGTTCTCTATGGCCAAGTTAGCACAACTTTATATGGATAACATAGTGCGCTTGCATGGAGTGCCAGTGAGCATTGTGTCAGATAGGATTCAAGGTTTACTTCCAAATTTTGGAAAAGCTTCCAGCATGCCTTGGGATCACAATTGAATTTAAGTACCGCCTTCCACCCACAGACTGATGGTCAGTTGGAGCGAACCATACATATATTAGAAGACATGCTCAGGGCATGTGCAATGGAAATGTGTGGTAGTTGGGAAGAATATATACCCCTTATGGAGTTTGCCTATAACAATAGTTACCAAGCTACAATTGGGATGGCTCCATATGAGGCATTATATGGTAGGAAGTGTAGAACTCCCTTGTATTGGAATGAGGTAGGCGAAAGCCGAATGTTAGGACCTGAAATGATACAGATGACTTGTGACAAGGTCGATGTTATTCGAGAAAGGATTAAGGCAACTCAGTCACGCCAAAAGAGCTATGCAGACAACC
>NW_024869197.1:0-10425 GCF_013358625.1 Macadamia integrifolia
GTGTGAAATATACAGTGATCACAAAAGCCTGAAGTACTTCTTCACCCAGAAGGATCTGAACATGAGACAGAGGAGATGGCTTGAACTCATGAAGGATTATGACTGCGATATTCAGTATCATCCCGGCAAGACTAATGTAGTGGCAGATGCATTGAGTCGGAAGACACAGGCTGTGTCGCACTCATACTTAGTAGTCCGTCCACCACTAGTGCAAGAGGCGATGCTAATGGATGAAACCCTCTTATATGAAGGGGCAACCTTAGAGCTTGAACCTCAGCCAGAAAACCTTAAATGGTTGACTGTATCCTTGATGGCTCTACAGGTGCATCCAGAAATTAGGCAAGAGGTAATAATGAAGCAACCTTTGGATCCTGAATTGCATCGGATCAGAGTTAAGGTTCAAGATCAAACAATGAACGACCCAGATTTTACTTTAGCCAGTGATGGGGCATTGATGTTTCGAGACAGATTGTGTATACCCGATGATTTGGATATACAAGACAAGATAGTGCGAGAAGCACATAACTCTGAGTACTCACTTCACCCAGGAAGTACCAAGAAGTACAAAGACCTCAAACAAAGTTACTGGTGGCCAAACATGAAAGTCACCATAGCTTTGTATGTGGCGACTTGTCTTACCTGCCGGAAAGTGAAAGCTGAATTTGGAAAAGCTTACAGCGTGCCTTGGGATCACAGCTGAATTTGAGTATAGCTTTTCACCCACAGACAGATGGTCAGTCGGAGCGAACCATACAGATATTAGAAGACATGCTCAGGGCATGTACAATGGAAATGAGTGGCAGTTGGGAAGAATATATACCTCTTATGGAGTTTGCATATAACAACAGTTACCAAGCTACAATTGGGATGGCTCCGTACGAGGCGTTATATGGCAGGAAGTGCAGAACTCCTTTGTATTGGGATGAGGTAGGTGAACGTTGAATGTTAGGACCTGAGATGATACAGATGACTTGTGACAAAGTCGACGTTATTAGAGAACGGATTAAAGCAGCTCAGTCCCGTCAAAAGAGCTATGCGGACACCCGCAGAAAAGATATTGAATTTCAGTAAGGAGAAAAGGTATTTCTCAAGATCTCTCCTACTAAAGGGTTGCAAAGGTTTCACAGAAAGGGGAAGTTGAGCCCAAGATACATTGGACCATTTGAGATCTTATCCCGGGTTGGCTCAGTAGCCTACATGCTTGCTCTGCCACCTTCACTTGGGGATGTTCACAATGTATTCCATGTATCCATGCTGAAGAGATACGTGCATGATCCATCTCATGTACTACCCGTGGAACCAGAGTACCTAGAAGCTGATATGACCTATACAGAACAGCCAGCTGAAATTTTGGACCGGAAGGTGAAAACCCTTCGCAACCGCTCCATCTCCTATGTAAAGGTGCGATGGGCTGATCACTCACTTGAAGAAGCATCTTGGGAGGTAGAGGATGAAATGCGAGCCAAGTACCCTCATCTTTTTGATCAACCAGGTACGCAATTTCAAGGACGAAAATTTTCAGAAGGGGGGTAATGTAATACCCTGCTTCTTAAACCCGGTCTGATTTCGCGGTTGAACCGATTTAACCATGCAGGGATCGAACCAGAGGGAGTTAGAGCGGGTTCCTTATGGGCTATGATGGCACGGGTGACCTTAAACACCGGCTAGCCCGACAAGTCCAAGCCAATGCCAGAAGAGACGGGAGTGCCCAAGCCGTGTACATACACCTACCATAAGGCCATGTACGGATAAAGCAGGTATCATAGCCGTATTTTAAGGTATATACGTATGCTACATCGTATGCCAGGGGTGGGGTTCGCGCCGAGGCCCGAACTCTGTCAAAATCCCAAGTTTTGGCCCTCAGGTGGGCGGACAGGTGGGTGCACCCACCCACCTGAGTGACCCATCCATGTGCACTATTCACTTATTTAGGAATTATATATATAGCTTTATGTTTTTCTTTTCTTTCCATTTATGTCACCCGTACGTTGGTGAGGATAGTAAAGAGGAGAGAGAAAAGAAAGGGAAGAAGAAGGGAAGAGAAGGAAGAGGAAGAAGAGAAGGATTTCAGCGGCGCCGAAGCTTCATCTTCCCATTCCGGCGCCGGGAGAGTGATCTTCAACTCTAGATCTACAGTTAGAGGTAAGCAAAGTTGAGTTCTTTGAACATTCACCATACCCAAGCTTAAACCCTTGATTCGAGTAGGGTATCTTGAGATCTTGTAAATCCCCTTTGAAATGATGAATCTAAGGTTTAATAGATGATTTATGTGTTGATCTTGAAGGATTTGAAGAGGTATTGACAAGGTGGAAGAAGCATTGTGGGTTTGAAGTGATTTGGAGGGTTTGAAGTTGTTCTTGTGCAAAGAAGGTAAGATGGTTTCCCATCACTTGAATCTAACCTAGATCTAGGTTAGAGCCATCCTATAAGACTTGAAAGTGTGAAGAATGGATTGAGAAAAACCCCCATTTGAATCCCCAAAGATTGAAGGAAGTTGGAAAGAAACAACAGTTTTCCGCCAAGATCGGTGGGCCATCCAGCCCGCCTGTGAGCACCCACCTGAGAGGGCAGGGGCCTTCGGGCACAACTGGCAGGCCCAACCGGTGGGCCACCCCACTCGTCGGTCCTAGCAGGGGCCCCTGGCCCAATCGGTGGGCCAGACCGGTGGGTCCTACTGGCGGGCCCCTACCCACCGGTCCAAACCGGTGGGTAGGACCAGTGGGCTAGACTGCCCACCTGTCTGACCCACCCGTGTGGCCCGAAGGTGATTCTTACGTCCGATTGGACCCAAATCGGACGTGCGACCTTCTTTTAATGTTCTAAACATGATTTTGTCATCGGATCCCATTAATTTTGATCCTAAAATGGTGAACTACTAACCCCGCTCAATTATGTTAGGTTCACCAAATCCTACCCGATTCGCACCGGATCTCACCCGTACCGAACGGGAATCCTTATACGCTACAGGTAAGTGGGGAGAGGATGTTTGGCCTTGTTTCAAGGCATTGTTTGGCATTCATTTAATTATATCTAGTCTAATCATGTCATCATGAATATGCTATGTAGATTAGTCATTCCTCACATTGTTATGCATATGTGCTATGTTAACTTTCTAAATGCCAATTGAATGAGATGTTTATATGTTGAATGTGGACATCATTGTGCATGATGCATTGATAGACTAGATGCCATAGTCGGCTTGGAAACGAGTGCATCGGTGGCCCGTGGTATGGGACGCGGTGGCACTATGCAATCGTACTATTGTCATATAGGAGCATGCGGTATTAGGATTTTCACCATCCCGTGCTACGACCCTTCCCAACAGGGGTTAAGGTGTTGGGTTATCATTTGGGGAGAAAGCAGTGGTCACGGTTGTCGGGTCACTGTGGCGGTTAGACATAACGCCCGGTGGGTCATTTAGGACAGTCAGCAACCCCAGTGGTACATTCAAGAGGGCCAATCGTACTGCTTTTAAATTGCTGGAGTCAGCACCTTTAATATCAGTCATTTACTTTTTTATTGAGAGCCAGTGGACAGCATTGTCTTTACTTTTCTGAGTACTCACGGTGGGCCTTCTCCGACAGCCCTATGGGCGTATCGCGGGATGGAGTTCGTGGCTCGTACCCGGAGTATACGCGCACTATGGCTGTAGTAGCACTAAAACCGAAGACTTAGTAATGTTGCTTAGGTGGGTGTGATTTAAAATGTATAGCATGACATGTATTGCATATGATTGTGGTTTGATGTGTGGACTGCTGTGTGGTCCATCTTTCCACTTACTGAGCTAGTGAGCTCATCCTAAGTGTACACCCCCTTTTTAGATGATTTTGCAAGTCATACATCTGAGGAGCATGGGGTGGGTCCCACAGTCGAGTTTCCTGAAGAGGACTGGTGGACCCCTGAGGAGTTAAAGCACGGCACTGACTGCTCGTGCGAGAGTTATGCTACGGGACCGCAGTTCTGAGGCTGAGCTGAGCTCTACCATGTGATGCCGAGCTGAGCTCTAGCCTTTAATACCGAGCCGAGCTATGTACTTTGATTATTTTGATGATTTCCGTTATGTACTTGATATGTGAATTGTACTTTTATTGTGTAAATATCATGCCTTCGGGCCCACATGTATATAACTATTGTATCACAATTCGGGTATCAAGTATTATGGGAATATTCACAGGTAAACCAAGTCTTCCGCTAATCTGATAATCTTTTATTAGTCGTGTGTATGCTATGGTGGAATACAGTATCTGATGATCCTGGCAGGTTTGGGTTAACTGGTGTTAACCTGGTCACTGGCCCGATTCTGTGAGAACGGGGTGTGACAGGGTAGGTGCAGAGTTCACGTCCTTCAGGTCCGGGATGTCCCAAGTGTTACCGAAGGGGAACCCTTTGGACACCCTCACGAAAAAGGACTTCAACTTCCAACCGTGTATTGAGGTTGGGTATCGATTAAAAAATCAGAGGTCTTTCCTAGGGCAGAAGTAGTACCAGCGTGAGTCCCCTTGCTGGAACCAAGAGACAAACAGTTGAGGAAGAGTGGAAGGGAGAGAGGTCTCCCATCCGAGAGAAGAAGACAATGAAACTCAGGACTTGCCGCTACCCGTTCGGGGTCAGCAGGGCTGGAGAGATGCCATAGTGCCGGAACATCTGGCTGAAGTAAGGATGAAGGGGGAGCCGAAGCCCGGCCTTAAAGGCATCCCGATAGAAGCAAAGCTCCTCAGGATTTTGGTAGCTTGCTCTATCTTCGGGCTTCGGTACCCGAAGGATGAACTCGTCCGGTATGCCACATGACATGCGGAGCTCCATCAACTCCTTTTCGGTTATAGTCAAAACTATATTCCTGGCTTCGACCTCCAGGGACTCGTTTCCTGGGCCCTGGACTCGAGAAGCCCCTCCCTAATACCTTCACCGCTCATGTCACTGGCGGTAGAGGACGAGGAGACATCCGAAGATGTGGATGTGGAGGACAAATCCGAGGACATCCCTCAGACCCAATCGGGACTACGACGCCTAGAGACCAAACCCTCGGATGACGAGGGGCCACTACCTAAAGAGCTAGATATGACTTACTTCTGAATGACTGGCAAAACCAAAAGTCAGAGGAAGTTAAGGACGAAGGATGAATGGTCAGAGAAATGAGTAGAAGATGACAAAATGAGAGAGTGTGACACTATTTGTAGGCAATAGTGCATCGATATGACTCCCCAGCATCATTAAATGCAGTACACGTCATCTACGTGTGATTCTCGAAGTACACTCTAGCAAAGCGCACAAGCGTATCACCGCGCTTGGACTTGCACTGACCTAACCGAAGGTTATAATCTCGGTTGGGATCTCGTGCTTAGGCCGAGTGAACCTGACCAAAGGTCACAACACTAATAAGGGTGCTCAGGCGAAGGCAGAGTAGACCTGACTGAAGGTCACAATCTTGGTTGGGAGCTCAGGCAAAGGCTGAGTGGACCTGACTGAAGCTCAAAACCTCGGTAGGGAGCTCAGGCGAAGGCCGAGTGGACCTAACTGAAGGTCACTACCACGGTAGGGGGCTCAGGCAAAGGCCGAGTAGACCTGACCGAAGGTCACAACCTCGGTAGGGAGCTCAGGCGAAGGTCGAGTGAACCTGACCAAAGGTCACAACCCTAGTAGGGTGCTCAGGCGAAGGCCGAGTAGACTTGATCGAAGGTCACTACCTGGTATGGTCTCAGGCAAAGGCCGAGTGGACCTGACCGAAGGTCACTGCCTCGGTAGGGGGCTCAGGCAAATGCTCAGTGGATCTGACCGAATGTCACTACCTAGGTGGGGGCTCATGCTAAGGCCGAGTGAACCTGACCGAAGGTCACAATCTCGGTTAGGAGCTCGTGCCAAAGCTAAGTGAACCTGACTGAAGGTCGGAACCTCGATTGGTGTCTCAGGCTAGAACCGTACATAACCAACCGAAGGCCATGTTTTCGGGACAAACGTTGAAACCGAAGATCGAATGGGCACTCAAGATAAATTAGATGGATACTCCCACAGAATGAGCCTCCTAGTTGAAGTAAGGGGGTTGCTGATACGGCAGAATTTATCACCGAATAAAGCGAGGACACGTGGCAATCGAGGGAAGGACGTGTGTCGCCCATCAGATAGAGGCCACAAGGCTCCAAACCACGGGAAGGGAAGGTTCCTGAAGGGGCAAGGCTCCAAACCACGTGAGGGGAAGATTCCTGAAGGGGGTTTCCAAAACCCTAGGCCCAACAACCCTATAAGAGGAAACCGAAAAGAGACCCAGGGGAGGTATGCGTACACCCACCATTACTTACTCCTGTGAATACATTGTTCTGCCAGTCACTAACTTAGGCATCAGAGGACTAATCCCGAAGATACCTCCGGGCCTTTGCCTTCTGTGCTTGTGCAGGATTAGCTCATAGGGGATTTCGACAGTAACAATAATATAATATAATATAATATAATATAATGCAATATAATGTAATATATGTGTGTTTGTGTGGTACAAGTGTCTGTATATCATTATTTTAGCCGCATGAATGTAAGTCATCTAAATAATCCAATTTATTTATGGGTCTTCCTTGCATCACAAGAAACTTCGTGTGCATTGCAACTCTAATTTTTTATTATTTATTTGGTGCTTTTGGATGGCACACTCTCTTCTTGACTTACTTATTTTTATTTATCATGGAGCTTGTGGGTGGATACATTGCAATTCTTTCATTTGTTTTAATTTTTAATTTATTATCCAGCACTTATTATCTGTCAAGTGTTGGACATGTACATCGCAACTATAAGGAAATATCTAGATGAGATAAGCTTTCTCCAATATTGCGTGAACTTTACATTTATTTTCCTTTTGAAGTTTGGTACATGTCATCTATATTTTCTGAAAACAAGTATGGTACCTACCACATAATGATTGTTCTAAAAAATTAAAAATAAAAAGAGATATTTTAACATGGGACCCATATATTCAGAGATGGTGAATTCTTAAAAATAAAATGTAAAGCTGATGCAATTCTTGCAATGTCAATCCTTGAGTTGGCATTACCTCACTGTACAGTTCAGACTCAATGTATCCTCGTGGGGCAACATTTAAAAAAAAAAAAAAAAAAAAAAAAACACTGGTAACGAAGGTAAAGACGGCCACGACTTTAGGAATATGTTAGAAAGCCAAGAAAAGATTAAAAATTTGCTTCCAAAATGCCTAGAAGTCTCGAATTGCTTCCAAAAAATTGAGTTGGCACCCCTCCATTACAGTGTTGAGATCCCTTCCTATCCTCGTTAGGGTAGCACTTTCAAAATAATAAAAAATAAAAAGAAAGGGGGACACTACTTGAGTTGGCATGGCCCCACTACATAGTTTCATAATGGTGACATTATTTTGAGGGCTTCACTCTTGAAATGTTTTGTCCAAACTTCTTTCATTCATAATCTTCATAGGGTAGACCTAATGAAAGATGTTTCAAAGAGTATTATATTTTAAATTTTTTAAAATGAGATCAATAGCTAGCAAGTATTCAATTAACCTAAAGCATATATCGTCTCGTTGATGATATAATGGAATTGTCTATATCTGAAAATCATTCTATCCAAATTGTGAGTGGATGACATGAATTGGATTTGATAAATCCTACCTGGAACATATCTCAAAAGGGATAAATATAAGGAATTCCAAAAATAAATATGCAGCTGAGTGTAATGGTTTTCACAAGCAGAAGTGGCATATTATTTGGACTCTCAATTATCATCCATCATATAAGTTATCATTTAGATATTCTAGAAACCATAAAACTTCGCCCTCAAAACTTATTGAGAAACAAAAGCTAATAAAGTTCTTGTTAGTAGATTAATTACTTTTTTTTTCTTCAATTAAAATGTCATAAAATTGTATTATAGAAAAGTAGAAAAGTTATAAGATTAACATCAGGGCATACCCAGATGGAATACAATCACAAAGAGAAACAATTTTCCACCTTTGACATTGCGATCAATAGGAAGATCTTATCCCTAGATGACGAATCAAAGAAAAACACTTATTTGAATCTGAATCTTGATCAACCCATAATGTCCCAGATCATATTTTCTTGTAAGAAAGAAGGAAGAGAGCTGTTAGAAGAAGAGAAACAAGACTATGCAGTTAGTCGCCTTTGCTAATGAATCTACAACTAAATTTGCCTTCACAGAAATAATGCATAATTTTTCAGTCCTTAGTAGATAGGAAAGGTGTCAAAACATTCCAGTCTTGAACAATAAATCAATGGATTTCGTTCTTTAGTTGAACACACAGCACCACAGCTATAGAATCAGTTTCAATCCATAATTTGGTCAATCTCAACTCTTTTGCCAGGTATAGACCACATATGATGGTTTCCAATCCTGCGAGATAATTAGTTTTAATCCCAAGCTAATCAATAATAGCAATAAATACACAGCTCTTGTAATCTCTAAAACTGTCTCCAGCACCCTACCTCTTTGGATTATCTAGAGCACCCATCAAGATTATGTTTCACCCAATCAAATCATAGCAAAAACCAAAATATTTAATCCCTTGGAGGTAAGGATGTGAATTTGAAATCGAAATTGTTTATCAAAATCGAACCAAACCGTTTACATCTAAATCGTGCAATCATTTATTAAATGGTTCAGTTTTGGTTTTAAAATTGAAACCGTGAATCGATTTTCGTTTATACCTAATAAGTTTAACTCATTCAATGTTAAGTTTACATACATCTTAATAAAAAAATTTTAAGTTTACATCAAAGTATCAAACAACTATTAAAAAAAAGCATATACCAATAAACTATTCAATTCAATATTATAATTTACATTCACTTCACCAAAAATTTTAAAGGTAAAGAAGTTGTTTGGATAAAATGTTAGAAAACATAGGAAAATCGTTTATAAATGGTTTCGGTTCTCATTCATATATGAAACCGTTTATTAAATTATTCGGTTTTGATTTTACCTGAAAATTCTTGCACTGAACCGAATTGAATCATTTACACTGAAACTGAACTAATTAACTTTTCTTTTTGGTAAAGGAACTGAACTGATTAACACCCTTACTTGGAGGATCTAAGCTAAAGGGCACAATCAACCCGAAAGATCTTATGCAAAGTGAGATCCCTAAAGGAAGAAATAGAGCCAAATGATTTTGGGTTCATCTCTCTTAAATCTCAACGCACCATTCTGAAAATTTGATTAACTAATTTTAATCCTTCATGTCTTTGACATCCTCACACCCTTTAGTAGGTTAATTAATTACTTCAGTTTAACTGAAATGCCAAATAAAATAAGACAATAAAAGGACATTCTAGAAATGATTTTAAACTTTGAATCCGGGTTTGAATTGGTCACTTCAGATTCTGATCCAGATCATCAGAATTGGCCATAGTCAACTGTCATAGGTCTTAAAAATCTTAGAATCAGTCCTTCATCTTTGAAAACCCAGGGATCTGTTCCCAAAAACCTAGAATCAGTCATGTCCAGAATTGAAGATCGTTCATGACCGATTCCAATTCAAATCGGACAATTTTACTGTTACTGCTCGAAGTAAAAGAGAAGGATGATGAAAAGAAATGCTAGCTTTGAGGGTAGAAACCTCCTGAATTAGAGAAGTAGAGAGTTAATTCATTTCTAGCCAATGTTTTTCAGCCATTATCCTAATCAGACCATTGATGATTCTTGTTTGATTCTTTCCTAACAACCCACAAGCACCTGAATTGGTAATTATTATTGAATGGTCAGGCAGACAGAAATAATGAATGAAAAAGTTTTTGGTACTTTATCGATGTATTCAATAATAATACAATGTGTATCTTAAATCGGTTCCTAACACCTATTCTTGGTCTGGGTTCCCCCTTTAAATGGAATTTTGGATGGTATCTAGAATATCATTCTTTTAGAAATTTTGGGTACAAATGTTTCCCTTATCTTGGAGACTGCCGCAAAGTAAAATTAGTGGCACGTCATGTTTGATGAATCACACTTTTCATATGCTAATCCTCTTCATTACTCCACTTACTCAGGTTGTGTAGAATCCATCTCTTTTGACTCACCTGAATCCTCCATGAGAGAGAGAGAGAGGGGATGCGACAAAATCTGGGGTTTCAAGCACTGTGGTTGATTTCCCTTCTCATATTTCAGAAGAGTTAGCTAGTGACACTATGACTAGGTCCATATTTCGCATTTTATAAGTGCGATTTAAGGTCCTTACTGATGACAAATTCGAAGGTGGGGGTTCCAATCTGCATGGTGTGGGACTGGATTTATCGAGTCTTGATTCTTGTTCTCCTTCAATTATCTAGTTTTAATGTATTTGAATTTTTAAGAGAGAGAGAGAGAGAGAGAGAGAGAGAGAGAGAGAGAGAGACTTTTAATGAACTAAAAATTTCAACCTGATTTCTCTTTATACAGTTAAAATAAACAATAGAAAAACAA
>NW_024869197.1:12713-31567 GCF_013358625.1 Macadamia integrifolia
TAAGCACTTCACCACCCTAGCAATCTCCACTCTCCCCACTATCCCGTTCTTCCCAACTTTGGGTCTTAAAGCTACCTTCAAATCTTCAACCAGCATCACTGCATTCATCTTTTGTTCTGCATGGAGTGGCCATGCAATCAATGGTACTCCATGAACCACACTATCTAAGGTTGAATTCCAGTCATAATGGGTGAGAAATCCTCCCTTTTGAGACATGGCTAAGCACTTGTATCTGAGGAGCCCATGAGGGTACCGCCAAACCCCTTCCTTTTGTCCTCTCTAAGAAACCCTATGGCAAGAAACTCAAAGGGTCTTCTTTAGTATTTTGGGCACCTAAATAGGTAGTATTAGGACTCTTGACAACTTATAAGAATCTTTGTTCACTAAGCTCCAATCCCAACGCCAATTCATTAAACTGCTCCCGTGAGAGGGCTCCACCACTTCCAAATGAAACAAACAAGATGGAATTAGTAGGTGTAAGATCAAACACCAAGAAACACGAATAATAAAGAGACAATAGATCCATACGACACAGAGATTTAACGAAGTTCACATACAAGGGTGGTGTGCTACGTCCTCGGGCGAAGAAGAAGATGATTCACTATGCAGAAGAGAAATTACACCCTAGCAATAGCGAAGAAAAACTCGCCCTTAAACCCTAGCTCGAAAAACCCCAAAATACATTGACTTTCTCAACAAATAATAATACATTATATATACTCCAAATCGTGGGTCGATCCATCAGGTCGTGGTCGATCCGGTTGAACCATACCGCGGAGACTATGCCCCCGCACCCCCATACGAGATCAGTGATGGGCTCCAGGCTTGGGCCTATCAGCCCAACCCCTCTGCTTCCATCACAAATCTCAGAAATTTTCCTATTTGGGTCGCCACCAAAATATATCAGATCAGGTCAATCTTCAAAACGGGTCAAGAATTCAAGACAAACTTAACAGTAGGTTGATTGTTCAACCACCCAAGGCACTTAGAAATATCAGCACCATCCCCAGAACTATTTTGTGTTAGTGACCTGATTAGGTATATGGGTGGCACACTTGGGTCTCCACCTTCCTTCAAAGCCTTAATGGCACCAGCTTCCATCTCCGTGAAGCTATTGAACAGGACACCATCAGCCAATTTGAAACGCTTGGAATGGTATAAAGTCCATGTGTATACCTTACTTTGTCTATCTCGGAGTGAGTCCATCAAATCTCTTCCTCCAGCACACATCCAGGAAATTGCATTAGTTCAGGTAGGTCTCTATATTCCCAAGAGTGCAATTCGTTGAGCTTGGGCAAATGGTGGTACAATGACAACACCATGACCGTTGTGGGGAAGAAGATATAAGAAGGAACATTGAATTTCCTAGCCACGTCAAATGCATCTAAGCCAAAGAGATCAACAACCAAGGTAGTGATGGTAGTTGTGGCAGTTAAGACCTTAAGAGATTCAGGTAGTGAAGGGAGGGAACAAAGTATCTTGAGATAGATACGAGTTTCGACCTTTGTATCCTTGGAGAGGTCATCAAGGTTAACCGGTGAGAGAAAAATGGAATCGATGCACTTGGGGAGGCTATCTAGGATTTCTTTCTGGGCTATGGTTGAAGAACCATCAGTTGGGATTGTAATAGTGAAGGAAAAGTCATGGGCTTGAACGAATTTCTTTGCAAATTCAACAAGGGGGATGAGATGTCCCATTCCTGGAGAAGGTAGAATGACAATGTGTGGAGTTTGTTTTACTCCATCCATGGTGCTTATGCTTTCAACGTTGAAGGCATAGAGAAATTGGAGAAGGAAGTGGCTTCTGCGTTTGTGATCTGTGCGATATGTATTTTGTAGGGTTGAAGAACAAGGAATGGGGGGAGGGCTATATATAGATTGACCCTGCGCTCCCAATATTCTCTCTCTCTCTCTCTCTCTCTCTCTCTCTCTCTCTCTCTCTAAGTTTGGAGTTAGCCATTGATCTGGTGATAAAAGCTCAACCGTGATAGGAGTTAGCTTATTAGATATTAAATTCTGATAGTTCCATGGGAGTTACACGACTCATTAGCTTGCTTCTATAAAATAATTGATACGACAGAATTTATCACCGAATAAAGCAAGGACACGTGGCAACCGAGGGAGGGACGCGTGTCACCCATCCGATAGAGGCCGCAAAGCTCCAAACCACGTGAAGGGAAGGTTCCTGAATGGGCAAGGCTCCAAACCACGTGATGGGAAGATTCCCGAAGGGGGTTTCTAAAACCCTAGGCCCAACAACCCTATAAGAGGAAACTAAAAAGGGACCTAGGGGCAGTACGCCGACACCCACCATTACTCTTGTGAATACACTGTTCTACCGGTCACTAACTTAGGTATCAGAGGACTAATCCTGGAGATACCTCTGGGCCTCTGCCTTCTGTGCTTGTGCAAGATTAGCTCATAGGGGATTTCGGCAGTAACAGATTGGCATCGTTCGTGGGAACGACAGTAATGGTGGGGAAAATCTACAACCGTAAGAAAACAAGAGCAGCGCCGAGCATAAACATGGACGAGGAGGAACCTTCAGGAGGGCTCCCTTCCTCGATGAAAATCAGTGAAGAACGGGGAAACGATGATCGAAAAGGTTTCGCGAGGAACCAGCGTTCTACCAGATATTGGGTGAGCAAAGTTAGTAATCCTCCACCCCCTCCTAGGGAGCAGGAATATGTGACAAGGGAGCAGTTCGAAGCCCTTCAGGAGAAGTATAACCGAATGGCCGAGGTAATGAAGGAGGTCTCCAAAGCCGTCTCTCAGAAGACCGACGGAGCACCGCAAGGCCCCCATATCCAGCCAGAGCACGTTTAAGACGAGGACCGAAGTAGTACAAGATCGATAAGGTTCGATCGAAATCATCCAAACTGAATAATGAGGGAAAGCCCTGCACCTAAAGAAATGACGCGACGTGACGTCAGGACCAGGCATGGGGAACCACGCCAAGGAGATGGACAGAGACACGAGGACACGGGGTTGAAGTAGATGATCCTAGACCTGAAAAACGAGATCATGAAGGTAGTGAAAAACCAGACAGGAACTCGCAAGCCAGACCTCACTAATGACACTGCTCTAGCCGATGAGGTCATAAGGGATCTGCTCCCGATCGGTTTTTACTTTCCCAAATATGACACCTATAATGGGTCTGGGGACCCCATCGACCATCTGGAAGGCTTCAAGGTTGCTATGCAGTTCCATTGAGTCTTGAAAAACATCATGTGTCGCGCCTTGCCTTTGACGTTTAGAGGAGTGGCAAGGCTGTGGTACAACCGCTTGCTGACGAAATCGATCCACAGCTTCAGGGATTTAAGTTACTTCTTTGTGAAGGGATTCTCCAGTAGCCAACCCCTTCAGAAGACCACGTTGAACCTGACTAACATCAAGCAACATGAAGGGGAGTCACTGCAAAACTACATGAAGCGCTTCTAGCAAGAGAAGATCATGATCAGAGATTTGGACCCGAAAGAAGAGTTCACCGCCCTGCTGGGAGGCATCAAGGATAAGGAGCTAAAAAGGTCTTTGGCAAAGCATACACCAAGGAACCTAGCCGATTTGAGGACTCGGTGTGATAAGTACATCTAGATGGAAGAAACCCTCCAAGCCGATGAAGAAGCTGAAGAGAAGATGCGAAGGAAAAAATATCTGGAGCTGATGACAAACCTTCCAAAGAAGGCAAAAGATGAAAGTCCGAACGTGGTTGGGCACCCAGTCCACCGAAGAAGTTCGAGAAATATGCGCCCCTGAACCGAAAATGAACGGATGTGCTTATGCAGATAAAGGACTCCCCGGATGCCAAAGCTATGAAGTGGCTAAGGAAGGTGGGACGACACCCTGAGAGACGCAATATAGACAAATATTGTCACTTCCACAGGGACCACGGCCACGACACCGAAGATTGTTGGCACCTGAAAGAGGAAATAGAAGGAATGATCTGAAAAAGATATCTAGGCCGATTCGTAGACCGCGAAAAGGAGGATGCCCAAGATGGTAATAACCATACGGATAACCGCCGTAGAGACGGTAGAGGCCGCCATAAAAGATGGGGACTAGCCCGTAGAGGCAATCAGGAATGGCAAAGGTACCGGACACCCGAGGAAGCTGACCATAGCCTCCGGGACGAAAATAAAAGCCCAACTAGGGTTATAACGACAATCTGTGGAGGCCTAGCCGCTGAAGAAAGTTCAGTCTCGGCTAAGAAAGAAAAAGCCTATGCGAGAAGAGTGCATTTGGCTGAATGGTCGAACAAGAAGGCGAAGACAGGGACGGTTATTTTCTTCTCAGATGACGACCTGGAAGGGGTGCACACACCACACGACGATGCCCTAGTAATCACCATGACCATAGCCAATTGCAGAGCAAAAAGGATCTTGGTGGATAAAGGCAGTTCAACTGATATCCTGTTCCTTGAAGCTTTCCAGAAGATGGGCCTGGATGAGGGAAAGCTAAAGAAGGTCGAACACCCGTTGCAAGGATTCTCCAGTGCCCCGATCAAAGTGGAGTGATCGATTGAGTTGCCAGTAAGAGCCAGCACCGGAGACCGCCAAGTAACAGCCATGATCAACTTCCTGGTAGTAGGTATTACTTTGACATACAACGCCATACTAGGGAGAGTTGGTTTAAACCTGCTAAAGGCTGTTGTCTCCACTCCACACCTCAAGATGAAGTTTCCAACCAAGAATGGTGTCGGTAAATGTCGAGGCGATCAGGAGGCATCCCGGAGGTGCTACGCCACCACCTTATGTGGGAAAGAAAAGGCGGGCAAGGTGCTCCCGATAGAAGATCTGCGCGACGACACCAATTATCAAAGGTAGAAACCGACTGAGGAGCTAATATAGGTTGAAGCCGAAGAGGGGGATAATACTCGCCAATTCCAAGTGGGGGCTACAATGCCAAGGCAACAACGAGAAAAACTCATCTCATTCCTCTGAGACAATTCTGAAGTCTTCGCCTAGTTAGCCTTGGATATGCCTGAAATAGATCGAGAAGTAATGGAGCATCATCTGAGTGTCAACCTGACTAAGAAGCCAGTACAGCAGAAGAAGAGGACCTTCGCCCGCCCCCGAAAGGCAGCGGAAGATAGATGAGGTAGAGAACTTGCTGAAGGGCTAGTTCATCCATGAAATCCAATACCCGGAGTGGATATCTAATGTGGTGATGGTCCCAAAGGCAAATGGGAAGTGGAGGATCTGCATCAAATTCATCGATCTGAACAAGGCCTGCCCAAAGGACGGCTACCCCATGCCGAAGATAGACCTCCTCATCGATGCCACAGTAGGACACGAGGAACTAAGCTTTATGGATGCATACTCAGGGTACAATCAGATTTAGATGTCTGAGGCCGATGTCCTGAAGACATCCTTCGTGACCGAGGGGGGATTGTATTGTTATGAAGTCATGTCCTTCGGACTAAAAAACACAGGCGCCACCTATCAAAGGTTGGTGAATAAGATCTTCAAGGGGATGATTGGAAAAACCATGGAGGTATACGTGGATGACATGCTTGTAAAAATTTTGAAGGCAGAACACCATATTCGAGACCTAGAAAATGTGTTCCAGGTGCTGAGGCAGTACGGCATGAAGCTGAATCCGATAAAGTGTGCATTCGGAGTAGCATCGGGAAAGTTTCTCAGCTTTATTGTCTCGGAGAAAGGAATTGAAGTCAATTCGATGAAAATACAGGCCATCCGAGATATGATGTCACCACAGAATGTGAAGCAAGTCCAGGAGCTAACAAGTAGAGTCGTCGCCCAAGGACGGTTCATGTCTCGGTTGGCTGACAAGTGCCTCCCTTTCTTTAAAGCCTTGAAGGGATCCAAAAAGTTCAAATAGACGGAGGAATACGAAAAGCCCTTCGAACAACTGAAGGAGTACTTGGCCGCACCCCCACTGCTGACGAAGCCAAATACGGGGGATATCTTGCAGTTATACCTAGCTGTATCGGCAGTGCCAGTAAGTGCAGTACTGATAAAGGAAGAAGGAAGACAACAACGACTAATATATTACATCAGTCAAACACTTTTGGATGCAGAAACGAGATACATAAAAGTGAAAAAAGTAACATACGCCCTGGTGATAGCGGCAAGAAAGTCGAGCCCTATTTCCAGTCGCACATGGTGTGTGTGCTCATAGACCAACCACTGAAGAAGATACTACATATGCCGGATATGTCCAGCCACCTAGTAAATCGGGCCATAGAATTGGGAGAATTTGACATCCAGTACAAGTCGAGAACCGTAATAAAAGCACAGGCTCTAGTGGACTTCATAGCCGAGATAACACTCTTAGATGAACCCCAGGAGTCTGTCAAGGCTTGGGCGAAAAGGACTTGGGCATTGTATGTGGATGGTGCATCCAACAGCGCGGGAAGCGGCACTGGGATCATACTTGTTAGCCCCGAAGAATTCAAAATCAAGTATGCAATACGGTTCGACTTCGATGCCTCCAACAATGAAGCTGAGTACGAAGCCCTAATAGTCAAAATAAATTTGGCACGGGCCTTGATGGTACAGGAGTTAGTAGTGCACAGTGACTCACAGCTCATGGTGCTACAGGTGAATGGGGACTATGAAGCCAAGGAACAAAGGATGGCCAAATACTTGAAGATGGTGCGAGAGAAAGTAACAGCCTTCAAGGAGTGCGAGGTAAGGCAGGTGCCGTGGGCGAAGAATTCCAGGGCAGATGTGCTGTCACAATTGCCACCTCTGACTTCACAGACCTTAGGCGATTAGTGTACTTTGAAGTATTATCTCATCCAACCACCGAAGAACCACGAGAGGTATTACCCGCAGGCGAATACGGCCCTAGCTGGATGGATGCCATAATTGAATACCTGAAGGAAGGAACACTCTCTGGGAACAGGGACGAGGCAAGGAAGGTACGAATGCGGTCAACACACTTCCTTTTAAAGGACGAGACGCTGTACAAAATAGGGTTCACCACGTCGTACCTCAAGTGCCTGAACCCTGTCGATGATGAGTACGCACTCCGAGAAATGCATGAAGGGATATGCGGCCAACACCTGGGAGCCCGAGGCTTGGCCCATAAAGTACTGCGGCAAGGCCTATTCTGGCCGACAATGAGGAAGGTCGTAGAATCGTTCATCAGGAAGTGCGTTAAGTGTCAGATGTTCACCCCTGTCCCCAGGCTGCATTATACCGAGCTCTCATCCCTATCAAGCCCAATACCATTCGCCATGTGGGGAATGGACATCCTGGGCCCGTTCCCCCTGGCCATAAGACAAAGAAAGTTTGTAGTGGTGGCGGTAGACTACTTCACGAAATGGGCAGAGACCGAAGCATTGGCGACGATATCCGAAAAAAATGTAAGGGACTTCTTCCAGAGGGCGGTAGTCTATTGATTCGGAATCCCTCGGGTGGTGGTAACAGACAATGGAACTTAGTTCGCCAACCCGACTTTTGGCTTGTTTTGTGATGCCCTCAACATTAACCACAGGAAAACATCTGTCGGTTATCCATCAACCAACGGATTGACAAAGGTAACCAACCGTACCCTGCTCCAAGGAATAAAGAAGAGACTGGATGATGCCAAAGGGTTATGGGCAAAAGAGTTGTACAACATTATCTGGGCTTATCGCACGACTGAGAGGTCAGCCACCGGATAAACACCCTTCATTTTAAATTACGGCACCGAAGCTGTACTCCTGGTGGAGGTAGGAGCCGTAACCCACCGGATTCAGTACTACAATGAAGAAGAAAACGATAAAGGACTTTGAGCTAATTTAGACCTCTTGACTGAAGTCAGAGACACCTCGCAAGAAAGGATCGCCGCCTACTAGCAGTGGATTGCGAGGTACTATAACTCCAAAGTCCAAAAGAACGAGTTCAAAATGGGTGGCCTCATCCTCAGAAGGGCTGAAGTATCAGACCCAAGGCATCAAGGAAAGCTAACTCCAAATTGGGAAGGTCCTTACAGAGTCTCGAGTATAATACGACCAGGGTCCTATCATCTGGAGATTACAGGGGGAGAAAAGGTACCCCAATCATGGAACTCGAAGAACTTGAGGAAATTCTACCAATAGAACATTTACATTTCATAATTTTTTCCTAAGCACTTCCAAATTGTAACTCTCCATCCAAAACACTCCAAAAGATTTCCATCTCATAAATATATGAGTTGACTTACGGCTATCACTTCCCGATGGTTGCAAATATAAGGCACTCCCTTCGGTCTGGCGCTCAGGCTGAAGCCAAGAAAACATGATCGAAAGAATAACCTTGGTTGGGAGCTCAGGCCAAGGCAGAGCAGTCCTGACCAGACAACTTAGATAGGACCCTAGTTGGGAGCCGACAACAGGTAGGTGTTATGAAGGAAGCACCTACGGCAGGGGAAGACACCCAAGGTTCGTGGGAGCCTCGGCATTTATTCCCTCACCATCGAACCAATGGCTCAACAAGACCGAACCTTGTGAAAAAGGTTAGCTCCCACAGCCACTTAAATAAGAGCTTCGGCCTTCATACCTCCACTCGTAGGCCAAAAAGCTGAAACACCCCATCGGTTCGGTATTAGTCTTTGGGATTATAAAAAAGAACTTGAATGAGAGCTTCGACCTTCATACCTTACCTATAGGCTGAAGATCTGAAAAATCCCTTAGGATTCAGAATCGGTCTTTGGGATTACAAAAAAAAAAAACGCAAGTCGGAAAGACAACATAAAAGAGAGGCAACATTTCATTCATGAAGCCCGAATGACAAAATTACAAAAAAAAAACCAAAGGCTAAGTTACAAAGTGGCCTCATGAAGCGTCTACTCGAGGGATGGCCTCGACTCGGCATTGTTGGCAGCATCTGCATCAGAGTCTCCTCTCCCAAGGGTAAGAGGGACCTCACGAGAATCATGGGCCCCCTCTCCCTCACTGCCGCTGTCCTCGCCATCTGTAACATTGATGGAGGTAGGAGCTGCATCGGTGTCCTCAAAGATAAGGCCACTCCCCTCGAAGGACACCTTGGGATGATGTTCGAGGACCCAATCTCGAACATCGGTTACACCCATGATGAATTCGGGGGCGATGGCACACTTTACCACCTCCTTAAAGTCCTCAAAGGACTTATAGCTCTCAATGGCTCAGGTTTTGGCCTCCCTCAACTTCATGACCATCTGCGCCTCCAGCTCTCAGAGCTTCTGATCTCTCTCCTTCTGTGCGCACAGGAAGTCGGCCTCCAGATGCTCCACTTTGTCAAGGAGGACTGTGCGCTTCTTGTCGAGGGCTGACTTTTCATGCTGGACTCCTCGAGGTCCCTGGCCAGGGCTTTGGTCCAGTTAGTCAGCTGGCCAACTTGGTTCTGAGCCTGAAAGAGATCAACAGTAAAAAAAAAAAAAAAAAAAGAAAAGGAAAAAATTTCTAAAGGCCGAAGACCGAAGATTACCGCTGCCATAAACATGCAAGTGCTTGTTATCATTACCTTGGTCCCTTGGCTTTGGGCCTCGGCCACGTCTCCTGGCAAGCTCCCCTTCTGGATGAGCTCTTGGGTAACCCACCCGATGGTCAGTGTCTCGCCCTCCTTAATGGACCACCGAGGGACGAACCCAACTTTGACCCAAGAATGACTGCCCCTCAGACTTCAGAAGTCGACACCAGGGGAAGAGGCCCTCGGAGGAGATGCATCACGGAATGGGGCCTCAAGAGCCTGAACTGCCTCGGCGGTAGGGCCTTCGGATCTAGGCTTCTTCCTTGGGAGGGCCTGGGAAGTCGAAGCCCCTCTTTTCTTGCCTTTCGGATGCTTCTGCTGGGCGTCTCTGGCCCTGGCCTCCTTCAGTTGGGCCTGTCTCTCGGCCACGGCCGCTCTTGCTTCTGCTTTCGAAATTTACACTGTAGAAAAGAAGATAAAGATTAGTACGAGAATGTTAAATTTGAAACAAAAGCAGTTACAAACCTAGGACTCACCCGGGCTAAGCCCGAATTAGAAGAGAAAGGCATCTGACTGGAGGCTACTGGACTTGACAGGCCGACGGAGGGTCTTGTCCTTAGCCATCGACAGTGACTCTACATCTGTCCTGAAGGGGGTAGGTGCAGAGTTCACGTCCTTCAGGTCTGGGATGTCCCAAGTGTTACCGAAGGGGAACCCTTCGGACACCCTCACGAAAAAGAACTTCAACTTCCAACTGTGTATCGAGGTTGGGTATCAATTAAAAAATCAGAGGTCTTTCCTAGGGCAGAAGTAGTACCAGCGTGAGTCCCCTTGCTGGAACCAAGAGACAAACAGTTGAGGAAGAGTGGAAGGGAGAGCGGTCTCCCATCCGAGAGAAGAAGACAATGAAACTCAGGACTTGCCGCCACCCGTTCGGGGTCAGCTGGGCTGAAGAGATGCCATAGTGCCGGAACACTTGGCTGAAGTAAGGATGAAGGGGGAGCCGAAGCCCGGCCTTAAAGGCATCCCGATAGAAGCAAAGCTCCTCAGGATTTCGGTAGCTTGCTCTATCTTCGGGCCTCAGTACCCGAAGGATGAACTCGTCCGGTATGCCACATGACATGCGGAGCTCCATCAACTCCTTTTCGTTCATAGTCGAAACTATATTCCTGGCTTCGACCTCCAGGGACTTATTTCCTGGGCCCTGGACTCGAGAAGCCCCTCCCTAATACCTTCACCGCTCATGTCACTGGCGGTAGAGGACGAGGAGACATCCGAAGATGTGGATGTGGAGGACGAATCCGAGGACATCCATCAGACCCGATAGGGACTACGACGCCTAGAGACCAAACCCTCGGATGACGAGGGGCCACTACCTAAAGAGCTAGACATGACTTACTTCTGAATGGCTAGTAAAACCAAAAGTCAGAGGAAGTTAAGGACGAAGGATGAATGGTCAGAGAAATGGGTAGAAGATGACAAAATGAGAGAGTGTGACACTATTTGTAGGCAACGGTGCATTGATATGACTCCCTAGCATCATTAAATGTAGTACACGTCATCTACGTGTGATTCTCGAAGTACACTCTAGCAAAGCGCACAAGCATATCACCACGCTTGGACTTGCACTGACCTAACCGAAGGTTATAATCTCGGTTGGGATCTCGTGCTAAGGCCGAGTGAACCTGAGCAAAGGTCACAACACTAATAAGGGTGCTCAGGCGAAGGCAGAGTAGACCTGACTGAAGGTCACAATCTTGGTTGGGAGCTCAGGCAAAGGCTGAGTGGACCTGACCGAAGGTCAAAACCTCGGTAGGGAGCTCAGGCGAAGGCCGAGTGGACCTAACTGAAGGTCACTACCACGGTAGGGGGCTCAGGCAAAGGCCGAGTAGACCTGATCGAAAATCACAACCTTGGTAGGGAGCTCAGGCGAAGGTCGAGTGAACCTGACCAAAGGTCACCACCCTAGTAGGGTGCTTAGGCGAAGGCCGAGTAGACATGATCGAAGGTCACAATCTCAGTTGGGAGCGTAGGAAAAGGTCGAGTGGACCTGACCGAAGGTCAAAACCTCGGTAGGGAGCTCAGGGGAAGGTCGAGTGGACCTAACCGAAGGTCACAACCTTGGTAGGGAGCTCAAGAGAAGGCCGAGCAGACCTAACTGAAGGTCACTACCACGGTAGGGGGCTCAAGCAAAGGCCGAGTGGACCTGACCGAAGATCACAACCTCGGTACGGAGCTCAGGCAAAGGCCGAGTGGACCTTACTGAAGGTCACAACTTCAGTAGGGGGCTCAGGCGAAGGTCGAGTGGACCTGACCAAAGGTCACAACATCAGTACGGAGCTCAGGCAAAGGCCGAGTGGACCTGACCGAAGGTCACCACCTTGGTACAGAGCTCAGGAAAAGGCCGAGTGGACCTTACTGAAGGTCACAACCTCGGTAGGGGGCTCAAGCGAAGGTTGAGTGGACTTGTCCAAAGGTCACAACCTCATTACGGAGCACAGGAAAAGGCCGAGTGGACCTTACCGAAGGTCACTACCTTGGTACAGGTCTCAGCCAAAGGCCGAGTGGTCCTGACCGAAGGTCACTACCTCGGTAGGGGGCTCAGGCAAATGCTAAGTGGATCTGACCGAAGGTCACTACCTAGGTGAGGGGTCATGCTAAGGCCGAGTGAACCTGACCGATGGTCACAATCTCGGTTAGGAGCTCGTGCCAACGCTAAGTGAACCTGACTGAAGGTCGGAACCTCGGTTGGTGTCTCAAGCTAGAACCGTACATAACCAACCAAATGCCATGTTTTCGCGACGAACGCTGAAACCGAAGATCGAAGGGGCACTCAAGATAAATTAGATGGATACTCCCACTGAATGAGCCTCCTAGTTGAAGTAAGGAGGTTGCTGATACGGCATAATTTATCACCGAATAAAGTGAGGACACGTGGCAACCGAGGGAAGGACATGTGTCGCCCATCAGATAGAGGCCGCAAGGCTCCAAACCACGTGAATGGAAGGTTCCTGAAGGGGCAAGGCTCCAAACCACGTGAGGGGGAAGATTCCTGAAGGGGGTTTCCGAAACCCTAGGCCCAACAACCCTATAAGAGGAAACCGAAAAGGGACCCAGGGGAGGTACGCCGACACCCACCATTACTTACTCCTGTGAATACACTGTTCTACCGGTCACTAACTTAGGCATCAGAGGACTAATCCCGAAGATAACACTGGGCCTTTGCCTTCTGTGCTTGTGCAGGATTAGCTCATAGGGGATTTCGACAGTAACAATAATATAATATAATATAATATAATGCAATATAATATAATATATGTGTGTTTGTGTGGTACAAGTGTATGTATATCATTATTTTAGCCACATGAATGTAAGTCATCTAAATAATCCAATTTATTTATGGGTCCTCCTTGCATCACAAGAAACTTCGTGTGCATTGCAGCTCTAATTTTTTATTATTTATTTGGTGCTTTTGGATGGCACACTTCCTTCTTGACTTACTTATTTTTATTTATCATGGAGCTTGTGGGTGGATACATTGCAATTCTTTCATTTGTTTTAATTTTTAATTTATTATCAAGCACTTATTATCTGTCAAGTGTTGGACATGTACTTCGCAACTATAAGGAAATATCTAGATGAGATAAGCTTTCTCCAATATTGCATGAACTTTACATTTATTTTCCTTTTGAAGTTTGGTACATGTCATCTATATTTTCTGAAAACAAGTATGGTACCTACCACATAATGATTGTTCTAAAAAATTAAAAATAAAAAGAGATATATTCAGAGATGGTGAATTCTTAAAAATAAAATGTAAAGCTGATGCAATTCTTGCAATGTCAATCCTTGAGTTGGCATTACCTCACTGTACAGTTCAGACCCAATGTATCCTCGTGGGGTAGCATTTAAAAAAAAAAAAAAAAACACTGGCAACGAAGGTAAAGACGGCCACGACTTTAGGATTATGTTAGAAAGCCAAGAAAAGAAAAGAAAAAAAAAGATTAAAAATTTGCTTCCAAAAAGCCTAGAAGTCTCGAATTGCTTCCAAAAATTTGAGTTGGCACCCCTCTATTACAGTGTTGAGATCCCTTTCTATCCTTGTTAGGGTAGCACTTTCAAAATAATAAAAAATAAAAAGAAAGGGGGACACTACTTGAGTTGGCATGGCCCCACTACATAGTTTCATAATGGTGACATTATTTTGAGGGCGTCACTCTTGAAATGTTTTGTCCAAACTTCTTTCATTCATAACCTTCACAGGGTAGACCTAATGAAAGATGTTTCAAAGAGTATTATATTTTAAATTTTTTAAAAGGAGATCAATAGCTAGCAAGTATTCAATTAACCTAAAGCATATCTCGTCTCGTTGATGATATAATGGAGTTGTCTATATCTGAAAATCATTCTATCCAAATTGTGAGTAGATGACATGAATTGGATTTGATAAATCCTACCTGGAACAAATCTCAAAAGGGATAAATATTAAGGATTCCAAAAATAAATATGCAGCTGTGTGTAATGGTTTTCACAAGCAGAAGTGGCAAATTATTTGGATTCTCAATTATCATCCGTCATTTAAGTTATCATTTAGATATTCTAGAAACCATAAAACTTCGCCCTCAAAACTTATTGAGAAACAAAAGCTAATAAAGTTCTTGTTAGTAGATTAATTACTTTTTTTTTCGTCAATTAAAATGTCAAAAAATTGTACTATAGAAAAGTAGAAAAGTTATAAGATTAACATCAGGGCATACCCAGATGGAATACAATCCCAAAGAGAAACAATTTTCCACCTTTGACATTGCGATCAATAGGAAGATCTTATCCCTATATGACGAATCAAAGAAAAACACTTATTTGAATCTGAATCTTGATCAACCCATAATGTCCCATGTCATCTTTTCTTGTAAGAAAGAAGGAAGAGAGCTGTTAGAAGAAGAGAAACAAGACTATGCAGTTAGTCGCCTTTGCTAATGAATCTACAGCTAAATTTGCCTTCGCTGAAATAATGCATAATTTTTCAGTCCTTAGTAGATAGGAAAGGTGTCAAAACATTCCAGTCTTGAACAATAAATCAATGGATTTCGTTCTTTAGTTGAACACACAGCACCACAGCTATAGAATCAGTTTCAATCCATAATTTGGTTGCCAATCCTGCGTGATAATTAGTTTTAATCCCAAGCTAATCAATAATAGCAATAAATACACAGCTCTTGTAATCTCTAAAACTCTCTCCAGCACCCTACCTCTTTGGATTATCTAGAGCACCCATCAAGATTATGTTTCACCCAATCAAATCGTAGCAAAAATCAAAATATTTAATCCCTTGGAGGTAAGGATGTGAATTTGAAATCGAAATTGTTTATCAAAATCGAACGAAACCGTTTACATCTAAACCGTGAAATCGTTTATTAAATGGTTCAGTTTTGGTTTTAAAATTAAAACCATGAATCGATTTTGGTGAATACTTGGTAAGTTTAAGTCATTCAATGTTAAGTTTACATACATCTTAATAAAAAAAATTTAAGTTTACATCAAAGTATCAAACAACTATTAAAGAAGGCATATACCAATAAACTATTCAATTCAATATTATAATTTACATCCATTTCACTAAAAATTTTAAAGGTAAAGAAGTTGTTTGGATAAAATGTTAGAAAACATAGGAAAATCGTTTATAAATGGTTTTAGTTCTCATATATGAAACCGTTTATTAAATTATTCGGTTTTGATTTTACCTGAAAATTCTTGTACCGAACCGAATTGCATCATTTACACTGAAACTGAACTAATTAACTTTTCTTTTTGGTAAAGGAACTGAACTGATTAACACCCTTACTTGGAGGATCTAAGCTAAAGGGCACAATCAACCCGAAAGATCTTATGCAAAGTGAGATCCCTAAAGGAAGAAATAGAGCCAAATGATTTTGGGTTCATCTCTCTCAAATCTCAACGCACCATTCTGAAAATTTGATTAACTAATTTTAATCCTTCATGTCTGTGACATCCTCACACCCTTTAGCAGGTTAATTAATTACTTCAGTTTAACTGAAATGCCAAATAAAATAAGACAATAAAAGGGCATTCTAGAAATGATTTTAAACTTTGAATCGGGGTTTGAATTGGTCACTTCAGATTCTGATCCAAATCATCAGAATTGGCCATAGTCAACTGTCGTAGGTCCTAAAAATCTTAGAATCAGTCCTTCATCTTTGAAAACCCAGGGATCTGTTCCCAAAAACCTAGAATCAGTCATGTCCAGAATTGAAGATCGATCATGACCGATTCCAATTCAAATCGGACAATTTTACTGTTACTGCTCGAAGTAAAAGAGAAGGATGATGAAAAGAAATGCTAGCTTTGAAGGTTTTAGGCCTTTTACTAGTTGATCACTGTAAAACACTCAGACGACTGATTTTTTTGTCCAATTACAATATTTGAAATAATACATTACAATGATGTAGGTACATCACCACAAGCACCTGAATTGGTAATTATTATTTGAATGGTCAGGAAAGACAGAAATAACGAATGAAAAAGTTTTTGGTACTTTTTCAAAATAATACAATGTGTATCTTAAATCGGTTCCTAACACCTATTCTTGGTCTGGGTTCCCCCTTTAAATGGAATTTTGGATGGTATCTAGAATATCATTCTTTTAGAAATTTTGGGTACAAGTGTTTCCCTTATCTTGGAGACTGCCGCAAAGTAAAATTAGTGGCACGTCATGTTTGATGAAGCACACTTTTCATATGCTAATCCTCTTCATTACTCCACTTACTCAGGTTGTGTAGAATCCATCTCTTTTGACTCACCTGAATCCTCCATGAGAGAGAGAGACAGAGAGAGAGAGGGGGATGCGGCAAAATCTGGGGTCTCAAGCACTGTGGTTGATTTCCCTTCTCATATTTTAGAAGAGTTAGCTAGTGACACTATGACTAGGCCCATATTTCGCATTTTATAAGTGCGATTTAAGGTCCTTACTGATGACAAATCCGAAGGTGGGGGTTCCAATCTCCATGGTGTGGGACTGATTTTATCGAGTCTTGATTCTTGTTCTCCTTCAATTATCTAGTTTTAATGTATTTGAATTTTTAAGAGAGAGAGAGAGAGACTTTTAATGAACTAAAAATTTCAACCTGATTTCTCTTTATACAGTTAAAATAAACAATAGAATAGCAACATTAAAAAAAAAAAAAAAGGAAAGTGAAATTTTTTTTTTAAATTTTCATATTCCCACATGGGACTTCCATTTGTCTGCTACTTCTGAGAGTGATTTTCTAGAGGACCCCTCTTCACTTAACACCTTAGTAGCTGCGTTCTTGAGAATTCTCATTCTATTCTGTATCCTCTTCCCTTTGTCCCCTTCTAGTAAGCACTTCACCACCCTAGCAATCTCCACTCTCCCTACTCTTCCATTCTTCTCAACTTTGGGTCTCAAAGCCACCTTCAGATCCTCAACCAACATCACTGCATTCATCTTTTGTTCTGCATGGAGCGGCCATGCAATCAATGGTACCCCATGAACTACACTCTCTAAGCTTGAGTTCCAACCACAGTGGGTGAGGAATCCTCCCGTCGAAACATGGCTAAGCACTTGTATCTGAGGAGCCCATGAGGGTACAACCAAACCCCTTCCTTTGGTCCTCTCTAAGAAACCCTTTGGTAAGAAACTCAAAGGGTCTTCTTTAGTGCTTTGGGCGCCTAGATAGGTGGTGTTGGGGCTCTTGACAACCCATAAGAATCTTTGCTCACTAAGTTCCAATCCCAATGCCAATTCATTTAGTTGCTCCTGTGAGAGGGCACCACCACTCCCAAATGAAACAAACAAGACAGAATTAGTAGGTTGATTGTTCAACCACCTAAGGCACCCAGAAATATCAGCACCATCCCCTGAACCATTTTGTGTCAGTGGTCCGATTGGGTATATAGGTGGCACACTCGGGTCTCCACCTTCCTTCAAAGCCTTAATAGCACCAGCTTCCATCTCCGTGAAGCTATTTAACAGGATACCATCAGCCAATTTGAAACGCTTGGAATGGTATAAAGTCCATGTATATACTTTACTTTGTCTGTGTTGGAGTGAGTCCATCAAATCTCTTCCTCGAAGTGGCACACATCCGGGCAATTTAATTGGTTCAGGTAGGTCTCTATATTCCCAAGAGTGCAACTCGTTGAGCTTGGGCAAATGGAGGTACAACGACAACACCATGGCCGTTGTTGGGAAGAAGATATAAGAAGGAACATTGAATTTCCTAGCCACATCAAATGCGTCAGTGCCGAAGAGATCAACAACCAAGGCAGCGATGGAAGTTGTGGCAGTTAAGACCTTAAGAGATTCACGTAGTGAAGGGAGGGAACGGAGTATCGTGAGGTAGATACGAGTTTCAACCTTTGCATCCTTGGAGAGGTCATCAAGGTTAACTGGTGAGAGAAAGACAGTATTGATGCACTTGGGGAGGCTATCCAGGGCTTCTTTCTGGGCTTTGGTTGAAGAACCGTCAGTTGGGATTGTGAATGTGATGGAGAAATCATGGGCATGGACGAATTTCTTTGCAAACTCGACAAGGGGGATGAGGTGACCCATTCCTGGAGAAGGTAGAATGACAATGTGTGGAGTTTGTTTTGCTCCGTCCATGGTGCCTATGCTTTCAATGTTAGAGGCGAATATAAATTGGAGAAGCTAGGAAGAGGCTTGTGGGATTGTGCGAGATGTATTTTGGAGGGTTGAAGAACAAGGAATGGGGGAAGGGCTATATATAGATCGGCCTAACTCTCCTAAACCTTTATTTATTATATTCTCTCTCTCTCTCTCTCTCTCTCTCATTCATGTGATTGACGCTTGGTGTTGAGCTTTTGTTTTTTGGTAATATGGAGTTCAGCTCTTGATTGTGTAATATAAGCTCAATCGTGATAATAGCTAGCTTATTAAATATTTTATTCTATATTCTCATAGTTCCATAGGAGTTACTTACACGACTCATTAGCTTGCTTCTAATATATATTTAACTTCGTTACCAAAATATATATATATATATATATATAAATAATTTCACCAAAAAAATATATATTTAAAATATATTTTACATATACGGTACAAGTGTATGTAAATCATTAATTTTGCTGCATGAATGCAAGTCATCTAAATAATCCACTTTATTTTTGGGTCTTTAGAGCATCACAAGAAACTTCGCTAGTATTGTGACTCCAATTTTTTTTTATTTTTATTTATTTATTTTTTTATTTGGTGCTTTTGGATGGCACACTCTCTTCCTGAATTATTATTATTATTATTATTATTATTTATTATTATTATTATTATTATTATTATTATTTATTTATTTAAGTTGAAGCATGTGGTTAGACATGGACAGTGCAACTACTATAAGGAAATATCTAGGTAAGGGAAGCATCCCCCAAGGTTGCGAGAACTTTACATGCATTTTTCTCCTGAAGTTTTGTAATTATCATCAAC
>NW_024869198.1:0-31557 GCF_013358625.1 Macadamia integrifolia
AGGTTTTTATTTTCTTAGCAATATGTAATTGGAGAACAATGTAAGACTTTTGGATTGTTGAATTAAATTGGGAGTTTCTCCTTTTATTGAAATCTTAAAGAACTTCTCAGGAAAAAAAAAAAAAAAAATTTTTTTTTTTTCGCTAAAAGATCATTTGTATTAAAAAGATGGAATGTACAAGAAAGCAAAACAGCAACATACACAGATAGACTAAGAGAAAGGAAAGGCCCCCCACCTTCGGCATTGCCATCAGCAGGGAAGCCGCCCTGTCCTTAGACTACTAAACAAAAGCTAAGGGAATCGGTATCTAGGACGCTGGGCAGCATCCATATCCATACCCATAGATACCGACCTTGGCCAGACTGTCACTGGAGAAGAAATTTCTAAACTAGCCGCTGATTTAGCCAAGAAATAGGCCACTGTGTTTGCTTCCCTGAAACAATGAGGCACCTTCCAATTTATAGGATTCATAAAAGGTAAAACGGCCCTCCATCTTTGCTGAATAGACCATGGAATCAGACCTGTAGATAGAAGGATCACCATGGTCGCAGAGTCACATTCAATCCAAAGATTTTGAAAGCCATGATCCTTAGCCTGCTCAAGACCAGCCATGATCGCCAAAAATTCAGCCGCAAAATTCGTTTTAATATCAATGAGTTCTCTAAAATTCAGGATGGACTCTGCTCTCTCATTTCTAAAAATTCAGTATGGAATAAGGGTAACTCCACAGAGCCATACCTTAGAAAAAGTAAGGGTCTTAGCTTTCCGCTTCCACCAATCAAAGAGGTCCTCCATCCTTTCAAAATATGGCCATGCAACACCAAATAAATCACAAAATAAACTCCACAAGGCTTTGATGTAGTCGCACTGAAGAAACAAATGAGAGGATGTTTCCTCCGCTTGACCACACAAACCGCATCTAGAAACCATCATCACTCCCTGCCTACACACCTGGTCATCAGTTGGAAGTTTGCTGTGAACTAACCTCCATCCAAAGACGGCTTGGCGAGGCTGCAACTTGGTTTCCCAGATCATAGAAAACCAAGGGACTTGCGGCTTCTTCCCTCTTATCTCGTCCCAGGCTGAGCTCAACGAGAAAGCACCTAAATTAGTTAACCTCCAATGGTAAATATCCTCCATCTGAAAAATAGAAATTCTTTTAGCCTTTTCAAAAGTCTCAGATAATAAAATAGAAGAAGCATGGGGAAAATGCCACTCTCCCTCATGAATAAAATCAGCCAAGCGTATCGTTCTCCCTCTAAAAAGGCCCTGCTCCAAATTTGCTGACTCCGCCAAAGAGGAGTTCCCTAGCCACCGATCCGTCCAAAACATGATCTTATTCCCATTCCCAACAGTCCACCTCTCCATGTCCTTCACAAACTGCCACACTTTCTTCAGCCCCGGCAAATTGAAGAAGATTTGTATCCCTTTCTGAGAGAGCCATCTTCATTTACAAACCTTGCTCTAAAGAAATTACTCATAATGGAGTCTTCATGTTTTATCTGCCAGACAAGTTTACACAAACAAGCTTTATTCACATCACAAAGCTTCTTGATACCCAGGCCCCCTTCCACCTTGGGCTTACAGCTATCCTCCCATTTTACCACAATTTTCTTCCGCTCCTCCATTTGA
Source organism: Macadamia integrifolia (assembly GCF_013358625.1). Taxonomy (NCBI): domain Eukaryota; kingdom Viridiplantae; phylum Streptophyta; class Magnoliopsida; order Proteales; family Proteaceae; genus Macadamia; species Macadamia integrifolia. The sequence goes on from NW_024869198.1 coordinate 1,633, forward strand.
CCCTACCAAATGAAATTTCTAATCCACCGTTCCACAGTTCTAATGGAAGACTTAGGCCACCAATAAACTGCAAAATTTTGTAATGGAATGCTCGAAATAACTGATCGAACTAGCTCAACCCGACCTACCATCGATAAGAGCTTCCCTTTCCAAGCCGACAATCTACTTTTAATTTTATCCAGCAGAGGAAGAAGGTGAGTTTTTGTCACTCTACCTTTAAAAATCTCTATTCCAAGATACCTTGTCGGGAACCTGGACGCCTAAATTTCCAGCCAGTCGCTAATAAATTGCTTCCTGTGAGGCGCTACCTTGCCAAAGAAAACTTTGCTCTTGTCTAGATTGAAATGCTGGCCTGAAAAATCTTGATACTTTGATAGAAAAGAATGAAGATTTTTTACATATTTAACTGACGCATTTATAAAAATAAATATATCGTCAGCAAATAACAGGTGGGTTGGGGTAACCACTCCTTTTGGACCCGGCAACGACTTGAGAGATCCCTCTACTACCATTTTTTTTAAGTCTCTGCACAACACTTCCTCAGCTAAAATGAAAAGAATGGGAGAGAGGGGATCACCTTGATGAAGACCACGCCCCGCTCCAAAGAAACCCACTGGCCCTCCATTGACTAACACAGAATTCCTTGAAGTAGATAAAATTTCTTGGATCCACAAAATCCATTTTTGAGAAAAACCAAACTTCGGTAATACTGCAAATAGGAACTCCCAAGACAAGGAGTCATAGGCTTTTTGGACATCAATTTTGATCCCCATCCCGCCATCCCTAACTGCAAAGAACATCAGATTTGATAACTCTGATGCAAGACTAATATTTTCAGATATTATCTTACCCTTTTGGAAGGCCCCTTGTTCTTTAGAGACTAGCTTGGGGAGGAGCGTAGACACTCTACTCGCCATGATTTTGGATAGCACCTTACAAAAAACATTTGCCATGCATATTGGCCAGAACTTAGTCAAGAGAGGTTGCACCCACCATTTTCGGGATGAGAGTAAGGAAGCAATTGTTCACTCCCTTTGGAAGAATTCCCACTCTAAAAAAATATGTCATAGCCGTACAAAAATCTTCTCCCATTGTACTCCAAACCCTTCGAAAGAACGATCCTGGAAAACCATCGGGACCCCGCGAGCTATCCGGATCCAATTCCCGTACCATTCTTTTTATTTCTTCAGAAGAAGGAACTACCTCCAAAGAGAAAACATCACCTTCCGAGAGCATCTAGGGAATGCAATCTGGAAAATTTATGTGATGGGAAGTTGGTTTCTGCGCATGAAAATCTTCATAAAATTCAGATATGTATGAAGATAGACCCTGCTGATCATCAATCCATGATCCATCCTCCTTTAAAGAACGGATTTGGTTGCGAGCTCGCCTCATTTTCACAGAAAGGTGAAAAAATTTTGAGTTTCTGTCCCCATCTTTCATCCACCTTTGCTTAGCTTTTTGAGACAATAAATTTTCCTGCATTTGAGTAGCTTTGAGCAAAGCCGTCTTGGTGTCAGCCTCTTCACCAAATAGTTCATCAGTCATCCCTGCAGCCTCTATATCATCTTGCACTGAACTCAGCTGCACAGTAGCTTTCCTTACTTCTTCATCTACATTAGGGGAATTATTTCTTGCCCACAACTTTATACACAATTTAACCTGCTTAAGTTTCTGAGACAAAACATAAATCGGATTCCCTATGACCTCTTTATTCCACACCTCCTAAATGAATTTGTCAAAATTTTCGTTCTCCATCCAAAAATTATTGAATCTGAACAGGATGTTACCTGGTTTTGGTGTCACTGCTGACACTACTAGAATTGGCGCATGATCGGAAGGCATTCTCAGAAGAACCTTTTGGTAGATGTTTTTGAAGAGATCCAGCCACATCTCATTACAAAAACTCCTATCAAGAACAGTGACCACATGCCCTCTTTTAGAATTATTAGTCCAAGTGTACTTCTTCCCTGTGAAGGCACTTGCACCAACAGACAAGTATCCACCATCGCTTGGAAATCCGCCGCAGAGCTCGCATTGAATCTTCCTGGACCCCTTTTCTCATTAGATAGTAATATGGCGTTAAAGTCCCCTATCATAGACCAAGGGACAGTAGGGAGAACCACCGCTCCTAATTCCATCCCTAGCTCTCTATGCCTGACCTTGAAACAATTTGCATGAACAAAGGAAAGATCTACAATACTCCCAAATTGATTTCTCCTACTGGTAACACTACCTCCACCCCCTCTGCCCTTAGTCACCTGATTTCTCCTAGGTCGAGAGACTCGAGCTGCTGTGGCTAGGTCTGAACCAATCCCAATCACACCGGCCTGGTTTAGAGACTGACCTTGAGAACCGTTTTCCTCCTCAATTAAATTCACATCCGATTCTCCCACTGAATCAGCCTCAAAATCTGCCACCTCACCCTCCTCCATCACTGACACTCCCACATTTGAATTGAAATTTCCAATCGGCTCAATCAAGGTTGACTTTCCAACATTGTTCTCAACAAAAAAGGAAGATTCCAACACCACTTGAATATTACCCCCTTCAGCCGCTCCATGGAAGGAATTATTTATTGGAGATATATGGGAATCCTCCTCTACCGATCTTTCCTTACTTGGAGACTGAGATCGATTTGAGTTGATACGGACCGAGTCAACTCCATCTTCAACGTACACAGTACCTGGAACATTCACCGCCCTTACTCGATCATCTTCATATTGAACCTTTTGATGAAACCCAAACATCTTTGAAGTTCCTGGTTCCATCCGTTCCACCTGCACTTCGTCGACGCGAACAGCCGCCTCAAATACATCCACCTCGACTAGAACTCTAGCAAAGTGTCCCATTAGACCTTCCCTTGTTCTGCGATCAAGGGCAACAGGATGACCTACTGCTTTACCGATAGACATCAACACATTCTCATGCCAATACTCGAGTGGAAGGTCGGGGAAATGGATCCACACGAGTTTTGACCATGATTGCTTCTCATGAATATTGAAGTCCAGTTTCCAGTGCTGGAAACGTATCATCTGCTCACCAATTTTCATAGGACTCCTCTGCCAAACTGCTGCCTTGTCCCCTTCACATTTAAATTGAAAAATAACATATCCTTTCCCTAAGGGATGCATCACCACACCTTGACTCAATTTCCAATTATCTCGTGCTTCCTGGTGCAGCTTGTCTAAGGATATTAGACGAAAATTAACACGCCCTATCAGGGCAAATCTGAACAATTGTCTTTTTGATTCATAATCCTGCTGAGGGATTACGATCCTCATTATGTTACCCTCTTGAATCAGTTTTGGAAGAGAGTCTATCTCAGGCCATGCCGCATTGCCAATAGCTTTGGCATAAGTCTTCTTAGGAGCAGGCCGCCCTTCCACTCCCTCTGTCTGAACAACTTGTTCTTGAACCACCGGACCTCGATCCAGGCCCTCCCTCGCACCACCGTCATTTTCATCTTCATTCTGCCCATTCCTCACCTTCTGACAGCTAGCCATTCCGTGCCCGATAATGATGCTTAATAGATGGATTTTGGGTAGAACAGTATCACAAAACAAAACAAAACAAAATCATAAAGAACTTCATCATTTTCAAGCCTTGAATAGCTTGAATATAGGCCTAGAAGTGGTTGTATTGTGCTAGCTACGTACACCCCACCCTCTATGATACGTGGAAGAGTACAATAATCGGTTCCATGTTTTCAAAATTGCGTCAAGTGGTATTAGAGTTGGCTAGAGAATTGTTATGACACCCAAGAATAGAGATGATCACATAGCTCCAGTTGAAAGGATCAACCCCATAGAGGATGATCGACTCACCACCGATGTTGATTTTAGCAAATCTCCAACGTTTGACAAGTATTTGGATGAGGAAATCCACAAACACAATGGTTTCAAGAAGCTTGAATCACCTTGTAGTGGAAGCATACCCCACCCTCTATCTTTCCTAAAAGAGTATGATAGTCCGTTTTATGTTTCTGAGATTGTGTTAAGTGGTATCAGAGCCTTATTACAGAGAGGTTACTACCAAGCAGAGATGAGACTGCACAACCCTGGTGGAGCATGTCTACAAAAGAGACGAAACTGCCAAGGAAGAAACATTGTAGATTTGACAATAGGTCACGAAATTAACTCGTGAACTTGAATGACTGCTCATTACAGTACACAATACCAATGATGTAGAGAATGCTACTGAAGGTCATTTCCCATCATCAGAAGATCTCTGCCATGCTCGTGGGAGGTCACCCCTACAATGCCCACCACCAGCACTTGTGGAGCATGAACAGGACTGGAACCCCAAGCTTAAGGGAAAAATTCCACAATTTTCAGACAATGAAATGCCTGATGAGGTCGTAAATTTGAGGAAAGTGAATATTCACGTACGTGAATGTACATGAACGACCTTGGTCCGTGGATATGGTATCTATTAAATGAGGAGAGAGAAAATATATGTCATATCCACAGACCAGGGTCATTCACGTACGTGAATATTCCTTGCTCTCGTAAATTTCACACAAGGAAGTTCCTGAAAACAAATGAGTGGACATAGTCATCACATGACTGCAAGGCAAAGCCATCACCTGCTAATGACAAGAAAAGCAGATACGCCATAGTGATCGCAAAGCCCCCATCACACAATGGCGGCGAGTGGAGGAGAAGCTTAGGAAGAACTTTCTTCCTAACCATTACAAAAGGGAGCTCTATCAAGGTACCAACATAAGTGGCAAGGAACCTGTATGGTGGATTAATATATCAATGAGTTCAACGAATTTCCAATTCGCAATAATGTTGGAAATTTAGACGAGATGTTGGTAAGCAAATATTTTGGGTGGCTTGCAACCTACATTCAAGAGGTGCTTGAAGTCCTCGATATTTGGAACTTAGGAGATGATCAACAGTGCCCACTTAAGGTTGGGCAGTCTTGATAACGAAGACAACAACCCTTATCCATACCTAACTAGTTCGCAATCATAAGAGGTTCGATAGACTCTAACCCATCTCTTCTAAACCCGTTTATACTACCAGACTCACATCAACACCTAGCCTTCCTTCCACAACACCTGGTTCCATTCCCAACCAACCCAATCGATCCACTCATCCACCCACCTCAATGCAACATTGTCATCCAATATCAAGTGTTATGCTTGTGGTGAGATGGGTTAGCGTGACAATAACTGTCAAACTATCAAAAATCGATCGGCTGAAAAAGGTCTACTCTTAAAGAATGATCCTGACAATCCAAAGGAAGAGAGTCCCAAGGCTTGATGATTTATTGAACTAGCTTTCATTCGTCACTATCTTTTCAACATTAGATTTGAAAAGTGGTCACCATCGAATAAGAATCAAACTTGGGGACAAGTGGAAGACAACGTTCAAGACACGGAGTGGACGATTCAAATGATTGGTTATGCCTTTCGGGTTGTCTAATGTCTCTTCAACCTTCATGCGATTCATGGCACAAGTTTTGAAACCATTTTTGGGCACTTTGTTGTAGTTTATTTTGATGATACAATTGTTTTTAGTAGATCTAATAATGAACACTTACAACATCTTCGATCTATATAGTATTGATTGAGATGGGAACATTTATTTGCAGCTACTAAAAAGTCCTATTTCCTAATGTCACAAACCTTATTTTTGGGATTCAATGTTTCCGGAGATGGCATTTCTATGGATGATGCAAAAATCAAGGTCATATAAGAGTGGCCAACCCCTACTAATGTGCATAAAGTTTATAGCTTTCATGGGCTTGCTTCTTTTAATCAGTGATTCATTGCACACTTTAGCACCGTTGTGACCCTATTCACCACTTGCATGAAGAAAGGAGTGTTCAACTGGACAAGTGCAGCTCAAAGAAGCGTTAAACAATTTTAGGAGAAATTCATTATAGCCCCAATCCTTGCCCTGGCCTAACTTTGACCTCATATTTGAAGTTCACTATGACGCTTTGGATTCGGGTATTGGAGCTGTTCTAAGTTAAAGGTGGTAGCCCTATTGCCTATTTTAATGAGAAGCTTAGTAGTGGAAAGCTTCATTATAGAACCTTTGACTTAGAGTTGTATGCCGTTTTAATTGCATTTTTTCACATTGGAGACAATATTTAATTCATAGGAAATTTATTTTGTACACTGACCATGAACTCATGAAGCTTTAAAGTATATTTCAGGTCAACAAAAACCCGGTGTGCGAAATGAGCTGAATTTCTTTAAGAGTTCACTTTCAATATCAAGCGCAATGCTGACATTCAAAATCAAGTACCAGATGCTCTTAACTGGAAAAAAAAGTTTGCTTTCTACTATGTATACCACAATACATGATATTCTTTGCTGATCTTTAGCAAAAAAATAAAAAAAAAAACAATACTTGAATTTGAGTCTTTTGGAGGAAGTGCGTGCTAAGACCAATGTTGAATTGACTCACTGAGATGGATTTCCCTTTATGGAAAATCGACTGCATATAGCATATTGTTGCCTTCGCTTGAAGATTATTATATAGAAGTTCATATTGAGTAACATTTTGGCCGTGATAAGACTTTTCAGTTATTGACAGCTCATTATTTTTGGCCCAATATGAAACGGGATGTGTACCATTTTGTGATGCGATGTAAAGTGTGCCAAACATTCAAAGAACCAGCTACCTATGCTCGTTTATAGTTGACATTGCCTATTCCCAAAACCCCTTTGAGAAGATATCTCTATGGATTTTGTTCTTGGCTTGCCATGAACCCAACAAGGTATGGACTCCGTCCTTAACGTTGTTGATCGATTTTCTAAGATGACCTGTTTTATTCCTTGATGGAAAACCATGGATGCATCTTGTATATCTGATTTGTTCTTCCAAGAAGTATTCAAACTACATGGTCTACCAAAAAACATCACTTCTGACAGAGATACAAAGCTCCTTGGACATTTTTGGTGACAATTGTTGAAGAGTCTAGGTACATCACTTCAGTTCCCCAAACCGATGGGAAAACTAAAACTAAAGTTGTTAACCATTCTTTGGGAAAGTTTGCGGTATTTGATGTAAAGAGAAAGGATAGGATTCTTTCAATCTTTTCATTGTATAGCTGTTATATTTTTGCAATATTCTCTTTCCCTATAAAGTTCTTTCTTTCTATAGACTTACCTTGTACGGGTTTGTGTAATATTCTCTTTCCTTGTAAAGTTCTTTCTTTCTATACCTTGTATGGGTGTCCAATTTTGTGTATTTATATGGGTTTCCTACATGAATACAAGACACGAAATTTTACTGATTTACATGGTATCAGAGCCTTCTCTAGAATCTCTGGAGCTTTCCGATCATCTCCGCGGCAAGAGTTCAGATCTCAGCCTCTGCCAAGCATTCTGATCCTCCGATTCCAATCTTCTGCTGTCCTATGAGCAATCTGTGCCTCTGTGAACAGTCCTTGTTCAATTCCACTGCCCTTTGTCCGTTGATCTCAGCCTCCAGCCAAAAACTATCGTGGGTCCCCTCCTTCCTCACTCATTAGTTCTTATCCTTAAATATATATATATATATATTATAAATTTTTTTTGCTGCCACCTATTTTCTACCACCCATTACCCATTTGCTGCAATACTATCCTACGTCTCTTGCTCTTTTCATTGACTGCTACTAATTTTTTTCCACTATTTGTTCTTCCAAAATGGAAAAATCTGAGATATTGTCAGTTAAATTCGATGGTACAAACTATGGTATTTGGAAGTTTCATTTTCAGTTTTTTGTGGAAGGGAAAGGTTTGTGGGGCTATATCGATGGCTCGACATCCCAACGGTCTGTTACTGATCCTTCCAAGTCATCTGATTTGGCTAAATGGAAGATTGATAATGCTAAGATTATTACTTGGATTCTTGGTACTATTGATCCGCATATTGGTATCCCTATGCGTGGTTTTTCCACGTCTCATGAGATGTGGTCATATCTTGAACGGATTTATCAGCAATCAAATTTAGCCAGAAATTTTCAAATTGAAAATGATTTAATTTCATATGGTCAGGGAGAGAAGCGTAATCAGAATATTATGCTGGTTTCCTCACTTTATGGAATGAGTATGAACAGGCTCATATAACTTCTGATTTATCTGATTGTTGCATTAGCACTTTACAGAAAATACATGCTGAAAGAAGAGTAATGCATTTTCTCATGAAATTGAGAGCTGACTATGAGGTTGTTCGAGCTAACATCCTCAATAGGGGTACCCTACCTGAAATTGATTTTATTCTTGGGGAGTTGCTTCGGGAAGAGACCCGACTCACTACTCAAACTACCCTTGAGCAGAAGAAGGATGATGTGGTATTCTTCACCAACAAAACCAAATCGAAGCCTTCCTCTCGTGATTTTTCTCATGTTCAATGTTATGAATGCAAGGCTACTGGTCATACTGCTTCTCATTGCAAGAAGCGCAATTTCTGTGTTTATTATAAAAAAGGTGGTCACATTATCTCCGAATGCAAAGTGAAACCACCAAGAACCTTCACCTCTAGTCCACGTACTGTTCAACCAAGGGCTTATCAGGCTTCCGAAACACAATCCTCTGGACCCTCTTCACTTGATTCTGAGAAAAACAATGTTCCTACTACTGTTGGTGTGTCAGATGAGGTTAGGCAACTAGTCCAGAGCAGCGTGACCTCTGCCATTTCTTCGGCATTTTCTGTCATTGGCTTGTCTGGTAAGGTTTCTTTTTATAGAATCCTATCCTTTCATATAACAGCTATACAATGAAAGGATTGAAAGAATCCTATCCTTCCTTTCATATAACAGCTATACAATGAAAGGATTGAAAGAATCCTATCCTTTCTCATTACATTTGATAAATGATAATCTCCGCTCTTAGGAGAATCGTTCATCTGTGGGCGAGTTTGCATTCAATTGTTCTTTGAATCGCTACACCAGCCTCACTTCTTTTATGATTGTTGTATGATAGGAAACCAACAACAGCACTCGACCTTGTTTAAAGAATCAACCTCATAGTGGACGATTTACTCACCACCAATATTGATTTTAGCAAACCTTCAATGTTTGACGAGTATCCGGATAAGAAAATCGCCGAACATAATGATTTCGAAAAGCTTGAACCACATTACATTGGAAAAGCAAAAAAAAAAAAAAAAAAAAAAAAATACATTGGTCCTAACTTGAATCCCCAATAGGTATAGTTATGTGGTTTAGCTTAGGTCACACATCTACGTCATACATCCTTTTTTACTACTTTTTGTTTACTCACAAGGTACCAACCTTGATTCCATTTATTTTATTAATCTTCATTTTGATCCATATGGTGGCCCTCATAACGTTCCTCATGAAATTATAAGACCCTTAATTTCCTAAGTTAATCATGTTATTACCATTTCATCATATTGTTTGTGAAAATGTCTCAACCATTTCTACTACAACTTAAAGGTTCACCACATGTTTGTCCCCACCAATCATGTGAAAATTCAGGCGTCATAGGCCAATTCTCCCTTGTACATTGTGTCATATATAATTTTGATTCATATAAACAGTTCACAATTTGTCAAAACAGTAACTAATTGAGTATCTTTTAATGAAAATGCAAACACATATTGCAACATCACCATATGTATGTTGAAATCCCCAGATCAACATATGGAACTTTTAGCACCATGGTTCAATTTTCCCTTTTTAACTATACCATGTATAGTTCAGTTCATATATCCAATGGTGTGCAGTGCCTTTGGGTGGAGTGTGACTCGGTTGTAGTGATCTTATTACTCTCAAAGCGGGTGGTGCCTTGGATTTGTCATCAGCGGTGGTGGCATCTGATTCCTTTCTTAGATTCAATAGAATGGAAAATCACCCATTGTTTTAGGAGGCAAACTCGATTGCGGACTTCCTTGCTAAGTCAGTAGTAAAGCAGATCATTTCTGATCCGATCATTACTTGGCCAGCACTGGTTAAAATGGGTTTGGAAATGGATGCTTTAAAACGTCCTCGATTCCATTTGGTCTAAGTTTTTTATTGTTAATTTTCTGGATTTAGGGTTTTTAGGTCCTTTTCCATGTTGATGGCAATGCCAAAGGTGGGGAATTTGGCCTAGTCTTCTTCAGTCTTTTAAGCACTTCTTAGTGCATGTATTTGTTTAGTTCTTTCCATTTCCCTCTTGTATATTTTTTTATTTTTTAATACAAATGATATTCTATTGGGAAAAAAAAGAGGCATTGCATTAACTCATAAACAACCCATGTTACATTCAAATCACAGGCGCTATGGTCAAACAAAGGAGAAGGCCTCAAAGCCTTGGGCTTCTTACTGGCACTCCAGAATTAATCCACTTTTGCAAGTGATGGAATACAAGACATCATAACCCCAAAACGTGATGAATAGTTAGACTGAATTTTTTTGATGTAGTGATTATACAAACATATCTTAACCAACTGCACCAGATATAACCATAACTCTACTTTTAAGTTGTGGTTCATGACACCAACAACTTCATCTACTTAGTACCTCCCATTATTTTAAAAATTGGAATTGGATAGGGTGAATTGACTGATTCAATTCTAGGACGTTTTTAATCAAATCACTTAGGTTTTAAGATCATGGGGACGAATTCGATCTAGGATTTCTGAGATTCCAATTTTGATTCTAAGACTTTTTTTATTTTGTTAAGATGAAGACTTCTTATCTAAGACCGCAATATTTAAAATAACAAACATCTTATTAAATGTAGCTATCAATATTTAAAATAACAAACATCTTATCTAAGACTTTTGAACATCTTCTAACTCTTGTTAACCTCTGGATATATAACAAAGTCCTGGAGACCTTCATACCACAAACATACTTACACTGTGAGAGAGAGAGAGAGAGAGAGAGAGAGAGATGGAAGAGATACGTGAGGCTGCCTTAGCTTATTATGAAGCTGGTACAGATGAGCTTAAGCAGACGGCTGTAGCAATGTTTAGGAGCATGGATGTGGATGGAAATGGGTGGATAAGTATCACAGAATTTGAGAATTTTCTGAAAAAGAATAGGTACAGTGTTCATTATGATCGGAAATTGTTCTTCGAAATCGATAGGGACCGAAACAACTTTCTTGATTTTGAGGAAGTTATAATCTTCTTCTACATGACCCAAACTAAGAAAGTATTGTGTGACGGTTGTAGATCCCTTATTAAGGGCACATATTTCATTTGCAGTGATTGCTTTTGCAAAACAAACAATAATGGCTATGATCTTTGCTGCGCCTGTTACCGCAGCAAGAAATTTGGACAAGGCCATGGACCCTTTGTGGATAATTATTCAATTCTACTTTCAATACGAAACCTATTGCAACAGCAGCAGCAGGAGCAGCAGCAGCAGCAAGCACAAGTAGTGCAACAAAGAGAAGTTAGCAGCAGCCGGACAAACAAGGTGAGATTCATAAACTATGGCCTGTCTGTTGGTTATTACAGTTACCCTTTTAAAATCTGTTCTCTGTCTCCTGGAAAAATTGGCAATGGAAATTTGGATTTTGGTCAATTAGATTGTAATTATGAGATCACGGTGGTTGTGTCCACCTCATTTTATTGTTGACGATTTTAGGTGGGACTTAGAAGAGAGACCAAGGTTTAAGTTCTCGTGATAAGGTGTTGCGGGTGTTGTTAAATATTTAGCTTTTTGCTTCCTCTGTTGATGGCAACATCGAAGGTGGAGGGATGAATGACTTTTGTGCTGTAATCAGCTTCAGGTTGTTGAGATGTCCATCTAGATTTGGATGCCTTTCTAGTACATTCTTTTCACCCTTAAAACTTTTTTTTTCTATTTTGTTACGATTTAATATATAAAATACTGATTTCTAATAAAAAAAATTATGTGATCACGGTGGTGGATCATCATTAACTACGGGTAAAGGAAGACTTTCTCAAAAGGAAAATGCTGAATATTCTCTCTCTCTCTCTCTCTCTCTCTCATTCATGGTCATCAAATAAAGTTTCATTGCAGTCAAATTTTGGTTGCGGTTGACATATAGATTGTTGATGCTTATGTAATTACTCATTTTTCCTTTGGCTCTCTCTTATTTTTCTTTGGATGGCCGAGGTTTGGATGAACTACAACTATTTCTAAAAGCATTCAAGGTTGGATTGGATATTAATCAAGTCACTAACACTTTGGCGAGCCAAGGAGTTTGTAGCATTATGTGATGTCTTGATGTTGATGGCACATTAATTAAGTCACGAATGGGTGTTAAAAGGCATTTGGATTTGAAAATGGTTATGTATGCTATTTCGGAGTTGGTTTGTGATTGTGTTAACTGGTGCATCGTTCCTATTTTTATTGGATTCTTGGGTTAATTTCTTCTTATAATGTTGTTACAAAGTTGCTTTATTGTATTGTACCAATTTGTTCTTATGAATAAAACATAAAATTCCACTTGGTGGTTCAACCTATAACCTTTAGGCATTAGGTAGAAATGGTCAAGGGTATACCTTATGTTAAGAAATCAATCCAAAAAATCCAAGGTGTCAGAGAATCGATGTTAGAATACCCTTCTATAAAGTCCCATCATTTTAACATTCTTCCTCTCTTACATGTAGCTGTAGCATATACATGGATATATATATATATATGGAAGAAAGAGTGGTAACCAGTTGTGTTCCGTACACCCTACAATGGGGAAGTGCACCCACCAGAGTGCACACAGTGGGCAGGGAGGGGGTCATTTCACTGGACCTGCGAGAGGGTGTAGGGAACATAACCGATAAGGGTTCTTTTTCCCTATATATATATAGGGTGAAAGAACCTTACCGTTCTGGCGCAAGGTATGCCAGGCACAAGGGCAAATGCGAGGGTGCACAAGAGCATCTTCAATACAAACAAGGGGAGGCCAGCGTGGTCTTTTCATGCCTGCACTAGTTTGGACGATTTTCTGTGCCAAAATGGCATAGTATTCTTTTTTCTTAACATATATATATATATATATATGGGTGATAGTGCACATACACACAAGTGCCTCGGCCAATGGGAGGGTGCACACAAGTATCTTCAGCATGGGTTACTATGGTCTTTTCACACTTGCTATATCCTGCCGTAGGTACATATATACTCACCTGAGATATACCAACCTGAGATATACTCACTTGAGATATACCCACCTGAGAATACCCACCTGAGAATGCCCACTTGAGATGTACCCACCTATAACTAGTAGATATTTTTGGGGGCCTAGGTATAAAAGAAGAGACATTTATTGTCTTTTCCCTCATTAATGATAGTTGGTCGGTCGGAGAGTAAAGAAGAGAGAGAAGGAAAGAAGAAAGGAAAAGGAAGAAGATGAAAAAAGAAAGGAAATCGACCGTAGAGCTTCACCGGAGCTGGGTCTTGGTATTTTGACCTCAGATTAATGATTAACTCATCGGGATCTTCGATTTGAGGTAGGTATTGTACACATTCCAAGGATTCTTGGGAAAACCCCTTTCTTAAACCCTCTTTTTTATTTTTGGGAAAGAACCCACTTGGATCTTGCTAATCTTACATGGATAATCAAATCTAAGGATGAATGGAAGGTGTGTACAATGATCTTGAAGGATTTGGAAGGAGTGTTGATAAAGATCTAGAGTATTTGGAAGTTCTTGAGCAAAAGAAGTGAAATTTGGGGTTTCATTAGTGTTCTTAAGAAAGAGGTAAGAATCTCCTTATTTCTTTTGATTTGATCTTAGATTTAGGTTGAGGAGACATGATTGGACCTTAGATGAGTGATTTGAGTCGCCGGATTAACCCCAAACAAGTTCCCCAAGCAGAAGAGAAGACAGGGAAGAAGATGGGAAAATTTTGTTTCAAGATTGGGGGGTGTTCCAGGCCCACCTGCCTTTAGGTCTTTGGCCCACCTGAGTTCCCAGAACTCAATTTTTGAGCTCTGGTGTAACCAGCATGCATGAAACCGATGGGCTACCAACCTCGCCTATCTTTGACTCATGCCCACCTATCTTTCTAGAATGCCCAGAATGGGTCTAAATTCGATGGGTAACCCCCATTTATGATTCTAAACCTAATTTTAGTGTTCAAACATGATGATTTTAACCCCAAAATATTGAAATGATAAACCATTTTGTTTATAATAGGTTACACTCATTATACACGTACCCACACATCGGATCTCTTATGTGTCGGGTACAAGCACCATGTACATATACAAGTGGGGAGTGGACTCTGATTTAATTTTAGAATGTTATGCATCATTTAACATATGTTAGTCTAGCCATGTCATCATTTTCATTGGTGTGTAGACTAGACATCACATATGCCATATCACGCATTTGAATATGCATTTACATAATATGCTATGCTTTGTGTTATGATTGAATATTCATTATGTCTTGACGTATGTGATGGAGGAATCTCATTTGGACATGATATGCATGCTAGATTTTAGATGCCGCAGTTGGCTTAGAAACGAGTGCATGGTGGCTCATGGAATGGGACGCGGTGCCATCGTGTAATCGTACTATACTCATGTAGAAGCATGCAGCTAGGATTTATATACCCCTTTGTGCTACGATCCTTCCCAACAGGGGTTTACGTGTTGGGTTACTATTGGGGGGAAGCATCGGGTTGCGGTTGTCAAACTTCTGCAGTGGTTAGAAGTACGCATGACTGATCACTAGGACAATCTGTAACCCTAGTGGTATATTTAGAGGGCCGATTGTGCTACTTTTACTTCAGGTGGAATCACCCATTTACTTTTTGTCATTTAAATTTTCCGGGAGTCGGCTTGCATTTGAAATTTTGGTACCAAAGGTGGGCCTTCTCCGACAACCCTACGGGCGTATCGCGGAATGGGGTTCGCGGCTCGTACCCGGGGCATACACGTACTGTGGTTGTGAGTAGCACATAGCTTATGACCAAGTAATGTTGTTAGGCTAATAGGATTAAAATGAATTGCATATATATAAGCGCATATGTGTTGTGACTATTTGTGTGGTTTTCCTTGTGTGGTATTCCTTTCTACTTATTGGGCTAGTGAGCTCATCCCACGTGCATAACTCTTTTTAGGTGATTTTACAAGTTACCCACTGTGGAGTTTCTCTCTGAGGACTAGTGGGTCACTGATGAGTTCGGGCACGGTGCCGATTGCATGTGCGAGGATTGTGCTGCATGGCAGCAGTGAATTCAGAGTGATTCTTTTTTATTCTTTTGATGTACTCTCTTTTTGATGACTTGATGCTTAAACTGTTATATTTTTATGTATATATCATGCCTTCGGGCCCAAATGTATATAACTGTTATAACTCAATTTGGGTATCAAGTATTTGGAAAACAATTACATGTATTATTATGAACATGTCTTCCATTGAAAATACAGGTCTTATCTTAGTTTAGTAGATGTATGTTAAATTGCAATTACTGTATTGTTGATCCTGGTAGGTTTGTGAGTTAACCGGAGTTAACTTGGTCACTGGCTCGGTTCTGTGCGTGCAGGGTGTGACAGGGAGATATTGCAATAATTTTACCTTTAGGGAAGTCCTCTATTATGGGATCAAATCTTGACCAAATTGATGCAGCTAACGGTATAGAGGGGGCTGGATTAGCGTCTTCATTCAATGCTGAATCTGGGTCAGAGGATGGAGCGGATATGGATCACATATCCGAACCAAGAGAGGAGGCAGAGATAGATCAACGTAGAAGTAACTCTCTCATCACAGAGGAGGATGAGTCTCTTGACTTGGAAGAATATGGTCGGGAGGGTCATATCAATCAAGGTCAGAATGGTGATCAAGAAGATGGAAGGGATGTGCGGCACGAGCCTTAGTTCAATAATACAAGGACTCATCAGCAGTACAAGGATGGTGCCATGATTGTGCATCGTGAAGACATGGCAGAGGTAGAAAGAGCTACGAGAGAGCTTGAGAAAGCTATGGAGGGTAGAAGACAGCAAAAGGGGAAGTTCATTGCCCTTCATGAGTAGGCTGCTCGAAAGTCTGACAGATTGGCGCTTTTAAAAAAGTGACTATGAAGATTTTATTTCGAATATTAGAGGAATGAAGAAAAAGACTGCTAGATTGGCCTTAAGAAATGTTGTTACGATGAATTCCCCAGAAATTATTTGCTTTGCTGAACCGATGCTAGAGGTGCAGAAATTTCTGATGAGATTTTTCAATAATCTTGGTTTTGAAGCGGATTTTATTCACAATGACAGGCCGGATAAGGTTCCAAATCTATGGGTGGTTTGGAGAAGGGGTATGCCTAAGCCGCAAGGTGTCTCTTGCTTTGATCAACATATTACCTTATGTGTACGGTGGTAGACGAACCACTTTGTTTTGTCTTTTGTTCATGCTAATTGCTTCAGAGTATCTATTCCGATATGACTCAACCAATTTTGTTTCGTTTACTTCAATAGTTTGTGCGGGCTCTTTCTAATATATCAAGCAAGGAAGCCATCTCTATAACACAAGTCTTATATCTCAACAATGGGTATTCCTATATAACAATCTTAAGGTCTGAAATTTTTTCATGTTTCGAGTTATAAGACATGGCTGATAAGGATACTTCAACCAACAAGAATATTCATGACACAACTTCTCCTAACCCCTCCATTCCGCCTGTTAATGGGATCCACCTCCACCACCAGTTGCACCCATGGCTAGTGGATCTCTCACTGTTGATTCCAATATGCCACCAATGGGAAACTTTAGGATAGCATCTAACTTTTAAGAAGATTGAGCCATTTAATGGAAAAAATTTCAAAACGTGGAAGAAAATAGTCTTTTTTGCTCTCACTCAATTGGGAGTGGCTTTTGCTCCAACGGACCCTAAACCATTTCAATTTGAAGACCCAGTTCAGGAAACCAAACAATTGGCTTAGGTTCAAGACAATTTCAGTGCAACAATCACATACTATAAGGATACAACCGTGGGATTCCTCCGCCCTCTCTTCGGAGCGCATGCGTAGGCCCTACAACTTCACATTCCTTTTGCTTGGTAAGAACATGTGGGGGCCTATTTTGCAAAGGTTCCTTCCCTTAGGAGGTTTTTAGAATGAATATTAATGATTGACAACTATTGGGGATTAGGAAACATGATATTTGGAGTGTCCAACTAGGGTTAGGGCCTAGGAACCGATGGGTAAGCTCGATCCGTAAGGAAATGGATAAAAAATTAGTCTAGTCCAGAGATAAGGGTAAGTGTCAAGTTGTGGAGTTGTGAAAGTATTTGATACCCATTCCACCCGGTTGAACCAGTCTTCCTACTAGGAGCAAGAACTAACATTCTCCCCTAAAAAATCATATTCTGCATATTTACACAAGGCCTTAGCAGATGCATCCGCCGAACATATTTTGCTTGAATCACTCTTTCAGGAGCATAGTTTCCCTCTTTGAGGTCCTCCGATATTATGGTGTGACAATATCAAAGCCACCTAGCTGTCTGCCAATCTAGTATTTTATGCTCGAACCAAGCACTTCAAAATTAACTTCCATTTTGTTCGAGATTGCGTTGCCAAATTACACATTTCTGTTCAGTTTATCTCCACCAATGATTAGATTGCGGATACTTTAACAAAATCTCTTCCTACAACCCAGTTTCAATTCATTAAGGAAAGTTGAAGATCTTTTCACGCCGACTTTCAACTTAAGGGGGTGTATTAACCGTCTAAGGAGTCTTCCTACATATGGGAACTCAAGGAAGACTCCTTAGTTGGTAGTTCTCTATATCGCATGTGATATCATATGTGATCTCATAAGATCTCTTTAGAATTTTTTTCCTTTGTACACTTCTTACCATATCATGTTTCCTACATTACTTTCGTACACTTCTTGCAATATCATGTTTCCAACATTATATGACCGACTAGGGCATTGCTACTTTGTACATATTCTCTCAATTGGAGAGCAAAGATTAATCAATAATAGAACTATGAATTATCGCTGATCATCAAATTTTCTTATAGTGTGATTCTTTTTATCAATCTTATCCATTTATGGATGTAACTTCAACAACAGCTAGGTCTAGAGGGCAGTTGTATACACACACACATATATATATTAAACAAATTATATAATCATGTTAAAATCAAGGTTGGGTTGGGTTGGGACAGGATGGATTGGCCTAGGCCTCAACCCATCGCCCGACCCACCCTAACTCGCCCTCAGGATAGCCCAGGTCCTATTGGACTCAAGGTAGGTTTGAGTTGTCAGGACCAATTTTACACCATGTATGATGTACAATCATGCACACGGCCACTGGATGGAGTTAGGGGGTGCATCGTAGACCCTCATTTCCACTCAATGGTTGTGTATGGTCATGCACCATGCAATGAAGTGGGAACCACACCAAAGCCGTTCCCTAAACCCTCCCTGCCCTCTCTCTCTCTCTCTCTCTCTCTCTCTCTCCAATTGATTGGTGCAATGGTAGAGATCTCCTAGCCTCGCCAAAACCAGCTTTCATTTGAACCCGTCACCCTTAAACTGAAGATTCCCTAAGCTTACAACTACTGTCCCCTCCACACCTTCAATTAGGGGTGAAAGTTTGGCCTTGACAACCCGAACCCATCTTGGCCAGCTCTGAATCGAAATAGGGATTGGGCCAAGTTTTTTGACCCTGAGGGTGGGTTAGGGTTGAAAAACCCTAACCTAGGTCAAGGTTAGGTCAAGCTCAGTTTGAGGCCTCAACCCGGCCTAGGTCAAGGTTAGGTCAAGGTTAGGTCACAGTTGATGTTATCATGCATAGATATTCAATTGTGTGCTAACCATTTTATAAGATTATGTATTGTACAAGTGTAGAAGCAGGAAAATGGAGAATCTCTAGAGAAAAATTTTAAATTTTAGATAAGATTTCATTCAACCCTCTCATGTGCATAGGATTATGTTTACCTAAGCATTTGATTTCATCCCAATCTCATGATCACCATCGTACTCGTTTACTTTCAATAATTCTGATCTCGTGATCACCATCGTACCCATATACTTTCAATAATTCTGATCTCGTGATCACCATCGTATCCATATACTTTCAAAAATTTTGATCTTGTGATCACAATCGTATCCATGACTTCCAATAATTCTGATCTCGTGATCACCATCGTACCCATGTACTTCCAATCATTCTGATCTCGTGATCACAATTGTATCCATATACTTTCAATTATCTCAATCTTGTGATCACCGTTGTATTCGTGTACTCTTAATCATCTCAATCTCTTGATCATCATTGTGCTCTTGTACTCCCAATCACTCCAAACTCTTAATTTCTCATGTGCCTACGCAATAAATAATCTCACGATCATTTAAACTTCGGGATGCATGTGCCTCAGCTTTGTACTTGCAATCCCACAACAAATTGTTATGTTCACAAGAGAAGAATTATGGAGAAACTGTTTTCCCATAAATTCTTAGTGAAGGTTGAGATGCCATTATAAGAATGTCATTTCCACAACAGCGTCAGAAAGTTCCAGTTCCAATGCTGAGATGCCATTACAAGAATGACATTTTCACAATAGCGCCAGAAAGTGCCGATTTCATTGACGAGATGCTAATTCAAAAATGACATTTCTACAATAGCGCCAGAAAGTGCCGATTCCAATACCAAAATATCATTACGATAAAGACGTTTCCCCGACAGTGCCATAAGTGCAACTTCAGTGTTTAAGTGACGTGAAAAGAGCATCATTTCTACAAACTGTGCAAGAAAGTGTCAATTGCATTGTAAGGATGATATAATAAGAATGTCATCTCCATAACAACACCAGAAAGTGTCAATTCCATGCCATGATGCCATTATAAGAATGACATTTCCTCAACAGTGCCATAAATGTACCTTCAGTGTGAAAGCGCAGCGAAAAGAGCGTCATTTCTACAACAGTGCCAAAAAGTGCCAATTGCATTATAAAGATGATATAATAAGAATATTATCTCTATAAGCACCAGAAAGCACCAATTCCATTCCGAGACGCCATTACAAGAATGAAGTTTCAGTGCCAAGATGCATATGAAAATTCTTTTTCCGCAGCAGTGCCAGAAAGTGCCGATTGCCTTTCTAGGATGATATAATAAGAATATCATCTCCACAACAGCACCAGAAAGTGCCAATTTCAGCCTCATTTTCCATGACAATATTGGAAAATATTAATCTCTGTGTCAATTTTTATGTTAAGATATCAGTAAGATCAGAAGTATCAAGAAATGTTTCAAAGAGGTCAGTTTGATCAGAAGGGCTAAGGTATGTTATAAGAACGATATCCTTACAATTTCTCCAGTGAGTTGTCTCTCAGGTATGTATTCTCTTCCTCATTAGAAGATGATTGCACTTTACGATAATTCCCTCATACTTGCATTCTTGGCCAAGTCCAGGACATTTCATGTATGATTCAGTTCTAGTGGTATGATATACCGATACTAGTCAATTGGATATACTGTCATATTAATTTCTTATTTTTATCAAATTTTACCATTAGAGTTTAATCGCTCGCCTTTTGCATTGCACCTCCGCTATTCCTGAGCAGGTTATTGGCAGTATATTCTCTAGGGGGAAAAAATTTTGTTGTTCTTTTCTTTGCCCTTTGGCTGTTGCACAGTCTCGGCCAAAGAGGGGCATTCTATAGACACAAAATTTTGTCCCTCCCTCAGCAATGATGAATTATGGGCAATGAGGAGACATATATTCTCTCTTTTGGAAAGAAGTTGAATTTTTGGCACAAATCCAAACTATCCCAGAACTTGTGATCCATCAAAATTTAAATGATGAAGGGAAGGTGATCGGAAGTGGTCACTAATACCTTTTGCTAGAATACGACAATCAAGCCTAGCATGTGCTCGATTCCAGTATCATTGAAAAGTACTTGAAAATACGGTTTCATCGATATCTTCTATGAAAAAAATGGATACCCAGGTGTGCTGTAATACTTACCTGAACTTTGAACCATTTAACCCTGGACCAAACCAAACCTTGAACCAAACCAAACCTTGAGTCAAACCAAACCAAACCAGACCCTGAACCAAACCAGACCTTGAACGAGACCAAACCCTAAGCCAGATTAAACCCTGAACCAGACTAAACCCTAAACTAGACCAAACCAAACCAAACCAAACCCTAAACCAAACTAGACAAAACACTAAACCAGACCAAACCCTAAGTGAGACCAAACCCTGAACTAGACCAAACCTTGAACCAAACCAAACCCTAAACCCGAACCAAAACCCCTAACCTAAATTAAACCCTAAACCAAATCCTAAACCCAAACCAAAACCCTAACCAAACCAGACCCTAAACCCGAACCAAAGCCATAGCCTAAATTAAACCCTAAACTAAACCCTAAACCCGAACAAAAACCCCTAACCTAAATTGAACCCTAAGTCAAATCCTAAACCCAACCTAAACCTAAACCTGAACCAAACCAAACCACCCTAAACCAAACCCTATCTTGCCGAACCCTATCTTGCCAACCAACCTACGTGATAAGATTTCCACCAAAGGCTACTGCCGCCCAGGCTAGGGAGTAGTCGCCCAGTCTAGGGGAGTATCTGGAGGTGTAAGAGGATGCCACAGGGTATTTCAAACCCTCACGGGGTGCCACGTACTTTTTTAATGCGTGACGGGGCGACACGTATCTTTTTCACCACATAATGGGATGACACAGGAGGGATCCGTGTAAGACCTTACACATCCGTGCAAGGCCTTACACGGATATTTAAGGACTTACCAAATCCGTGTAAGCCCTTACATGTATTTGAGAGGGGCTTACACGGATTTGGCGCTCTTTTAGGCTTTTTACACCACTACCCCTCCTCCCCTCTATATATAGTGACCCTAGGTCATTGTAAAACCCTAGAAAAAAATAGAGGAGAACCCTTGAAGAAAAAAATTGTTTCGAAGGCTTTACAAAAGAGAGAGAGAGAGAAAGAGAGAGAGAGAGAGAAAGAGAGAGAGAGAGAGAGAGAGAGAGAGAGAGAGAGAGAGAGAGAGAGAGAGAGAGAGAGAGAGAGAGAGAGAGAGAGAGAGAGAGAGAGAGAGAGAGAGAGAGAGAATAGACCGAGCCGAACTTATTGAAGTTGACGGAGTCTGCGTTATCCATATCAGGTTAGTATGGAACTTCCATTTAAGTTCATTTGTATTTAATTTTGATATCTTTATTACGGCACGGAAGCCCTGTCCAAATTTCCAGAGCTGATTCCAACCCTAGGAATACGACGCGATTTCAACCCAAGGAATAAGGTGCGGAAGCCCTATCTAAATTTTCAGAGCTGATTCCGACCCTAGGAATATGGTGCGAAAGCTCTGCCCAAATTTCCAGAGCTAATTCCGATGCTAGGAATATGGTGCGGAAGCCCTGACTAAATTTCCAGATCTGATTCCAACCCTAGGAATATGGCGTGGAGGCCCTGCCCAAATTTCCAGGGTTGATTCCGATTCTAGGAATATAGTACCAAAGCCTTATTCAGATTCCCAGAAACCGAAACCCATAGTCACACCCTAGCAAAGGAGCACTGTCAACTTTCTTACCCAGGTGCCGGAAGTTTTTAATTTCTCCAAGAAAGAGAGAAGAAAATTAAATCGTTGCCCCTGAGTTGAGGAAAATTATCAGAAATTCACCATTTTCATCAGTCATTATCATGTAAATATTATATTGTAATTTCATTTGCCTCATTTCTATATATATTTGTTTTATGTATTTATTGCATAAAATAAAGATTTACTATTGTAGTTTCATGTATTAATTTTAGCATTTGTCCATTAAATGTAATTTGTTTCATCATTTTATATGTTATTGCATGTGTTCCTCACATGAAATAAAGATCATGATTTTCTTGTCATAGAGCATTGCACGTGTATGTAGATAGGATAATTGCATTTTCTATTATTTTATGTATATTTTTATTATTTCATGTGGTTTTAATATAGATTATATTTCATGTGATATTCCAATAATTTCCAATAATTCTTTCATGCAAGTTTATGTATATATGTTTGCGTTATTTCATGTAATAGAACTTCTGTGCTAGCTTAGACTGTTAAAATTCTTGGGGGGAGAATATTCGAAATCCAAGCTTTTGGTAGAAAGACCGGAAATTCCGGGCGAGGTGGCTGCCTAACACCTTCCCACATTCGTAACCTAAGACGGACCCCTATCTCTGGAATAGACCAAAGTATGAAGTCAAATTCGGGGGTTCCTTCCTTTCACAGGAATCCAACCCCCTATTCGAGCTCGATCCCTCGATCGAAATTGGGCTCCACCATAGGGTTCTAGGCCCTGAATCCTAGATGGCGACTCCAAACATCATGCTTCCCCCATCCCCGCAATAGTCGCCAGACCATGTTTTGGAGACCATTCAATCCATTCCCCCTGCGAGGAGACCAGAGGTGAGAAGGAAGGATAGAGCGGAAAAAGAGAGAGAGCAAAAAGGAATTTTCCCTTACAATTATGGTTCACCACCACCCTACCATCAGTCAGCTGTAGTGGATTAAAGGAAGAGATGACATTCTCAAACCGCTGGATCGGATGATCATTCCCATTCCCGCGAGGGGGATCTTGATTGGCCCAGGGCTGAACCATTGAGTGGCCTAGCCCTCCATTGCCCAGTTGCCCCAGATCAGTCCGCCTGTCCATCCCGGTTCCTTCATCCCTTTGTTGATCACACTCAAGCAGAGTATCAACAGCTGGTTCGATGTCCAGAGAAGAGACTTGCTACGCCATCTCCTGAGCAGCCTCCATACCATCATCGGATTCATACATCGACCCATTACTCGCTCCACCATCCGTACCCGACCCATATTCACTTAGGACATTATCTCCTTCAACAGCCGAATCTATAAGAATCTCTGCTTGAATATTCCTTTCCATATTCACCTGCTCATCCAATGGGATAACGATTTGAATATTTGGAGAAAGGGAATTTCCACTAGACCTTCTTAATATGTGCAAAGGAGATAAGGAAGGTAATCCATTCCTCGTATGGGAGGATATCCTAGCATTGGACACTTCGTTCGCCGGAGTCTTCTCCCGTCGGCCAACCAGCCGATCACCACCATCTTCCTTAGCAAAGACCGCCCCTGGGATGGATGCCTCCCGCCGTCTCTCCTCCCTTTCTTCTACTTCCTTCCTTGCTCTGCATGCATGAACAGAGTGCCCCACCTTCTTGCAGAAACCACATTTGGATAGACCGTCCTCATAAACAATAATTTGTTTGAACCAGAAAATCCCCCCCGTACCTGGTTGCCTCCTTTCTATTTGAATTTCTTCTATTCTATTTTCACCAATCTCCATCTCTACTTGGACTCTCACAAAGGTTCCCATAGCAGCAGTGCGGGTGCATCTATCCAACGCCACAGGTCTCCCTGTCGCCTGGCCATCGTCAACAAAATATTTTCATGCCTATATTCTAAAGGCAAGTCAGGGAATCAGATCCATACCAGCTTGGTCATGGCATTCTTAGCATGAACATCAAAGTCCAGCTTCCATCGTTGAAACCTAAATATTTGACCTCGAACTCTTGTAAGGGTTGGCTCCACATTGTAGTCATATCTCCCTCCCTTTCAAATTGGAAAAGAATATAACCTTTCCCCATGGGCTCCATCTTAACACCGCCTTTGAGATTCCAGGATTTGGTAGCCTCATTCCTTATGTCATCCAATGATAGGTACCTGAAATTTACCCTACCTATCAAGGAAAATCTGAATTGCAGCAGCCTTTCCTCATAAGCGTCTTAGGGCACAACAATTTTTGCTTGATCTCCTGCATGAATTGGATCAGGAAGGCTCTCCACATCTGGCAAAGCCCTCCCCACCACAGCAGAATATGACCGCCTCCCCTTCTCTCTATTTGTGTCTTCCGGCATACCTGCCTGTGTACCATCGATCTCCTCCACAGGCTCATCGACACCAGTGCCCTCCTTCCTCCCTAAAGTTGCAGGTCTCAAAAACTCCGTAATCAAGGATTGTCTTCCACGATCAAGAGGCCATCCATCCTTCAGATCTTGCTCCGTTCCAGTGTTCACAGTCGCGTCACCAGCTTCACCAGCCATCCCACCTTTCGAACCAAGAAGAAAGGTCGATGATACAGTACTCTTTCCACAGCAACTCTAGTCCCCTCCGAGCAACATTACCTATTATTATGCAAGTGTGATCTGAGGTGGTGCAATTCCTTTTATGGAGCGTTTGGTCAAGCAGTAAAGTACAATTATTGCAATGGTAGTCAAATGGTTGAAACAGCCTCTCGAAATTCTCAGGGTATGACTGTAATTCTCTCCCGTGGACCTCGCACTTGTGGGAGCTTTGTGTACTGGATACGCCCTTTTTCTTTGTTCATTTTATGTGCAAAAAGTGAGCAAGGGAATGCCCCAACACCGTTGTCCATGGACCATCCTCGCTCATGAAATTAAATGTTATCAGATCAGTTCAACAGAACAAGAATACACTTGTAGGTCTATGTCTATATTGTGACAAAATTTTACAGCAACCTGGGTGGTAGGAACTTTTCTTTTGGCTGTATATGTCACTTCTTAGATATGTATGGGTGGCAGGAAAATTTCTACTGCCTGATTTGCAACAAAGTTTTGTCCCTGTAAGAGAGCGTGTAAGTTAAGTAGACTATGGGATATTGTTTTCATTTCCTTTATTACCAGAAAAATAAAAGGCTTTAAGAGTATATAGTACTAGTATCTATGCATTTAGGAAGTGGGTTCCTAAAAAGAGTGCATGTAGAAGCATCAACAAGGGTGAGATTCTGTCTATTATGAGGGGTGCATGGATGGTCATTTTACTCCCTTTGTGTTTAGGTGCAAGAGCCACGTTTCTTTTCAAGCTTCTTTTTCCCATGCATTTAATACAAAAATACTATTCACTAAGTTAGAATACCCATAAGTGCTTTCTTCCACCACTGACCTTGACGCACCACACTAGCTTTGAAAATAAAAGCCACATATAAAAATAGAGTTAGAGTTTCTCTATGAGCACACCTGCGAAACAAAGGTGAATATGTACCTTTTTTTTTACCACATGTCAATTTGGATGGGGCTGAGATTTTGTGGATAAAGTAAACTCTAAGTTCCATTGCTCACATGTCAAATTTGAGCTCAAAAGACTTTAACAACTGGTAAAGTATTTATGAAATATTTAAAAATAAAAAAATAGTCTATAAGGAATGCTTGGATAACCGACACATGGATGGTTAAATGATTGAATTTCTGGCTATCGAACTTTACACTGACTAGCTGATAGAGATCACTCCTTATATATTCAACGTTAGAATGGTTGGATCACCCTTCCATGCCATAGAAAAGAGGTATATGTCCTATTTTTTTATAGGTGTACCCAAGAAGAGACTCTGTGTGTGTGTGTGTGTGTGTGATAATATTGAGATATTAGGAGTTATAGAAGTATAGTCCCGCATTGATTAACCTTGGATATATTTTTTTTTTTTGACTAAGAGTCAACGAGCATATTAACGTAAGGAGTAAAAATAGTACAAGTTTAACAAGCCTAGACATAGACAATAAGGAAAACACAAAAAACTACCCCATCATTTTTCACCTTCGGCATGGTCATCAATAAGGAGGGATGGTCAATGAGTTTCGGAATAGTTCGGGACCACTTATGGAGGGAAAGAAATGGCAGGAAATATGATAGCAAAGAAAGATTGGCAAAATATGTTTCTATTATGGTTGTGGAAGACATTAGAAGAAATGACCCTTCGACAAAGGGAGAGGTGAAAACAACAAATGATGTTTTATGCTGTAGACGCCTTGGTGTTCCTATTCAGGATGGATCTCACAGGGAAACGTTGGAGGTTTTTTGGTGTAAGCCTTTCGTCAACTGGATTAAACTCAATTTTTATGGAAGCTCTTTGGGGAATCCAGGCAGGCTGGTGCAGGAGGAATATTTAGAGATCATCGGGAAGGGTGTTAAGCTCATATAAAACATTTCTAGGTGTGGTTGGTGCCTTCGAAGCAGAAATGGAGGGTTTGATGGAAGGGTTGATGAGAGCCAGAGATATGAGAATTAAAATGTTGTGGGTGGAATCGGACTCGAGTGCGGTGGTGACTTTGCTTCAACAAAAGAAAGTGTCGTGGTTTTCTTTGCAAAGATGGTTGTCTCTTCAGACTTATCTGAATAGTATTAGATGGAAAATTTCTCATAATTATAGAGAAGGGAATGCGATTGCTGACTACCTGGCCAGAGATGCGGCAAAGTATGAGATTACGGCTGAAAATGTGGTGTTTCCATCTCATATAGTGGACATTCTTGCTAGGGATGCTGACTGAAGACCGCACTTTAGATTTATTTAGTTTGAGTCTTTCCCTCTCCTGCTGATGGCAATGCCAAAGGTGGGAGTTGGGATGACTAGTGGAGTTTGTTTTAAGTTTTGTACTTTTGAGGTCTTTTTCTTCTTTTAATGAAATAATCTTCTAGCAAAAAAAAAATGAGGAAAGGATACAACAAAAAAGGGAGAACCACTTCGGCATTGCCATGCTGACTCACATTTCAAGCCATCTTATGACACTGAAATTAAACTGCATATATGGTAAATGTTGGGACTTATAGAAATGTAGTTTCACATTGATTCTCTGAAACCTTGGATCGATATGTCTTAATATAACGTATACTTTTGGACAATCTCAACCTAATACCTTAGGGTTATATGTTGAACCTCCAAGTGGCATTTCTGGACAAATAGGTATTAAAACACAAAGAAGAAATTTTATAACAGAAATACAAGAGGAAATTAAACCAAGAAGTTGAAACATAATAAAAAGGTAAAATAGTAAGTAAGAAATGAAACACAACCACAAACCAACCCCGAAATAGCATACACAGAACCAGTTCCAAATAAAAATGCCTTTAAAATTTAATCGTGACTTATTTGATGTGTCCATCAAGATCCAGCCATCACATAATGCTACAACCTCCTTGGCTCGCCATGTTGTTACTGAATTGACCAATAGCCGACCCAACATTGAACGCAACTTGTAATTGTTGGAACTCATTCTAAAAAAAAAAGAAAAAAATAAAGAGGAAAAAATAAAGAAAAAAATAAATAGAAAGTTAAAGGAAAAGGAGAAAATGCATAAACATTAACAAAACTTTATTTCATGAGAGAGAGAGAGAGAGAGTGTCCAGCAATTAGAAAAATTTTCAGCATTCATAATAACAAAATCACAACAGAAACCTGAGGGGATAGCCGAGTTGGCAAAGGATTTTCGCCTCAGGAAGCGTGTGGCTCTGAGTTTGACTCCTCTTACATCCTTGAGGTAATTCACATAGGGGTGTTAGTACTCTTCACTACTTTCAGTGAAAGTTGAATGGTTCTCATTCAACCCTAGTATTCTAAGGCAAAGGGTCAAGAAACTAAATGCCACTATTCCTGAACAACTTAGAACTAGGCCTTCTTTTCGCACCATTACCGATACGAAAATAATGGGAAAAATAGGATATACCAATTTTTAGGGGAAAAAAAAAAAAACCACAACAGATAGGGCATAATTTATGAAGCTCACCTGCTGCACCTGCTGTGCCTGCTGCTGCTGGTGCACATTTCGTATTGATTGTAGAATTGAATAATTATCCAAGAAGGGTCCGTGGCCTTGCCCAAATTTCTTGCTGCGGTAACAGGTGCAGCAAAGATCATATTACTGCCTCTTTTGAAGAAGCAATCGGTGAAAGTGAAATATGTGCCCCACCTAAGATGGGATCCACGCACTTTACACCAGACTCTCTTAGTTTGCATTATGAAGAAGAAGACTATAACATCCTCAAAATCAAGAAAGTTGCTTCGGTTCCTATTAATTTGGTAGAAACACCCATCATGGCTGAACCCTTTACTTTTCAGGTAATTTCCAAATTCTGTGATACTTATCCTGCCATCTCCATTCACATCCATGCTCCTAAACAAAGCTACGGCCGACTGCTTAAGCTCAACTGAACCAGCTTCATAGACTGCTAAGGCTGCCTCACGCATCTGTTCCATCTCCATCTCTCTCTCTCTCTCTCTCTCTCTCTCTCTCTCTTTGTGTGTGTTAGTGGTATGAAGGTCTCCAGGTCTTTGTTATATATTTAAAAGTGTCAAAATTCAAAATGGAAATAAAAATTGATAGCCACATTTAACAGAGTAGATGTTTGTCTTTTTAAATATTGTGGTCTACATAAGAAGACTTCCCAAGTGATTTTTTCAGTTTCAATTTCAATACCAATTAATCTCAGAAGTCCTAGATCGAATTGATCCCCAAGATCTTGAAAACCCAGTGATTTGATTAAAAAAGTCCTAACTAGAATCAGTCAATTCACCCGATCCAATTCCAATTTTTTAAGACAGTGGTCGATGGATGAAGTTGTGGTGCCATGAACCTATACAGAACTTGGAGTTTCTTGGAATTTTCTCCCATCAGTCCATTTCACGCGTGTACTGACTTATCAAAAGTCATTTTCTAAGAAAAACCGAAGTAATTGATTCATTCCTCTTTTTGTATTAAGAAAAAAAAAAATTACAAGATATACTAGCAAAGAGGGTATTTTTTTACTCTCTCTCTCTATCTCTGTCTCTCTCCATTACCAATCATGCCGGCCTTGTCCGAATTTCAAGCTTAAATTTCAGAACTATTCATGACGCGTTGAGAGTTGTTATGATATATATGAATTAGATTAAGGGATGTAAGCCTGGATTATCATCTTATTATTTATTGCAATTGGGTTTAGTTCTATGATTTTCGTTATTTTCTGATTTTTATTTGGTTAATAGGTCAATCCAAGCCCATAAGTAGTTTATTTAATTAATGTAGGTCTATCTGGTTTTATTATTACTTTTAATCTCAACTATAGGAATTTAATTAGATTTGATGGTTGAGATTGCTTAGGTTTTGTTTAGGTTTTTATTTTCTTAGCAATATGTAATTGGAGAACAATGTAAGACTTTTGGATTGTTGAATTAAATTGGGAGTTTCTCCTTTTATTGAAATCTTAAAGAACTTCTCAGAAATTATTTTTTTTTTTTTTTTTT